>NC_043008.1:3209330-3216610 GCF_006345805.1 Octopus sinensis | reverse complement strand
ATATATATATATATATAGTATATATATATATATATTAATAATATATCTAGTATATATATATATATTTTTTATATATATATATATATTATATTATATCTATTATATATATATATATATATATATTATTACTACTGTCACCCAAACCCAAACCGCCCCTACGAAGTTCTTGTGGCAATGAATCTACAGTATAACAACACGAGAAGGACGAAAAACGTGTTGCGTTGCTTTTACTCATCATGTATTTATACATTATGTATAATGTCTATGTCCATTATATATATATATATATAGTACATATAATGGTGAAAGAACAGTCGTGGGCTGTGTGGTAAGAACTCGTTCTCAATCACCTATTCTAGGTTCACTCCCACTGCGCGGCAATCTGGACAAGTGTCTTCTGCTATAGCTTCTGGCGACCCAAGCCTTTTCAGTGGATTGGTAGACGGAAATTTAAAAGAAGCCTTCGTATTACAATGTGTGTGTGTGTTTTGTTATGTTTTTGTGTGTATGTATTGTGTAGTGGTGTATTTATGCGTGTGGTTTGTGTTTTGTCCCCCACCTCATTTACAACCCGACGTCGGTTGTGTTACGGTCCCTATAACTTATCAGTTCGGCAATATAGACCGATAGAATAAGTACTGGCTCACAAGAAAAATCCTGGGATCGATTTCATCGCCTAAAAACTCTTTGAGACGCACTCCAGACGGGCGCAGTCAAACGACTGAACAAAAGAATGTATATGCATTTGTTAACCTATACACACACACATGAGTAATATGGCCACCAGTCTCCCCTATATATATATATATATGTATATATATATATATAATTATATATACATATATATATATATATATATATATATCCGCTAACCAACCCAAACATCTAGAATAATAGTAATAGCAAAATAACTAAATTATATGCTAATCGACATGTAAATTAGATAACTTACACGCCGAATGGTTTGTAATTTCGTTATTTTGTTGTTAACGTGTTGAACAATGTACTCTTCGTTAGATCGTAATGCTTACTAATAATAGTTGTATTTGTTCTAAAATATCTCATTTCAGTGATTAGAAATAGCGAAGCATTATCCATTAACTGGATATCCAGCCCTTTCTCTTTGCTCTAATAGGAATACACCATTGCCTTTTATATAAGACAATCCATTCTTAAAATCACCTTTCCTATATATATATATATATATATATATATATATATATATATATATATAAATAAATATATATATATATAACACAAAGTGATATTCAGACAAACTGATTAGTGGCAAATAGAGAAGACATGAAATTCCATACAATTGCCAGTTTAGATTCTTTATATAAAATTAGCTTTGATTTAATATTTCTTCCATTTATGCCACTCATACATTCTGAAAGAGATGTTCTCTTTCTTTTTATGTTTACCCTTTGAAAGTTATCATGGCTTATGACAAAATGTTATCTGAAGAGATGCACTAAATTATATAGCATACTATCATGTTAAAATCAATGGTAAATGACAAAGTGTTTCAAATGAGGAACTGTTTCAATTATTCACATTATGGAGAAACTGTTTCATTATTCACACTATTAACTCGAGTCTGGGGTATTGAAAATATTACTTATACTTATTAAAGAATGTTCAACTGGTTAGCTTCTAACAAGATAGATGAACGAAGTTTCTAGTTAATCACTTCTTGTAGTCTATTGAAAATGTTAAATTATATATCTATTCACGCGTCTCTGAACGAAACATTATTTTCAAACTTTTGGAGTCGGAATCAACTCTGCTCGATTACACAGTAATTGGCGGGATAGAGGATGCATCACAAAGCTAAAGATGATGAGTTCAAACGCTACGTAAAGCATTATGTAGTGGATGTATACTACATTTAGATAGTGAGCTGTTACTTCAACATTTTATGTTAATAATAATGGACCCATATATATCCAGTATATAAGGGCACGAGCTGGCAGAAATGTTAGCACGCCGGGCGAAATGCTTAGCGGTATTTCGTCTGCCGCTACGTTACGCGTTCAAATTCCGCTGAGGTCAATTTTGCCTTTCATCCTTTCGGGGTCGATTAAATAAGTACCAGTTTTTTATACTAATAATTTTGCGCAAGCTACCATAGACATATAACTAAAGACTATACTACCATATTGCAGAATATCTACCGTATACTCATTCCTTCTTTGCGGCCTAGAATCATACTTCTAATGTTTATTTTGTCATGATTAAAGTGCCAATTAGATTGCGCTCATTCTTTCTTTAGGCCTGAAGATATTAGGCAAATGTTTTGTACGCTGGCGGTTACTATCTTGTACATTTTGTGGAGAAAAATGTTATGTCCACTCATTAACACGAGGCAGATCTATCTGGCTTGGTATTTAAACTAATATGTCTATTCAATATGCTACGAATATATGTTGAATCTTTCCCCACCGCCTATGAATATCAGACTTTAGATAATATCTGAAACAAGGCGATATGGACTCGAGCTACACAAAGTTTTCCTATTCGTCTTCTCGATCAAGATGCACGAGCTGTAAACAACTAGAACAAATTCACCATCAGCCATACAACTCTTGCTATGTAGCTGAGTGGCAAGCATTATACAAAACTAGGATAATTTTAAAGAAATAAATAAACGAAAACCTTACTGATCACATATATTAATAAATGAATCGACCTTTGTATAAAACAACTCAATTTAGATGTTATTGGGTTCGGTTTTAGAAACGAAGTCGCGACGTTGATGTACATCGTTGATATACGGAGATCCGATTTTGCCATCGATTCAACTTTCTATATCTTCACGATTATAACGAAACAGTTTTTAAATTTGCTGTAATCAGAAACATTTTTTAATTGGAAATTAACCTATTATCGAAGTAGAAAACATAGATGCCAAAATAATCAGAATAAAAACGTCCTTGCCAACGTCCCCTGTCTTAATTAAATTATCAATAATTACTTTAGAAACATCTGCAATGAAATGAAGAAGACAGGACACTAACTACTAATAAAGATAAAATGAAACTGAGAAACACACAGATATTCTCAAACACCCAGAGAAACACACACCAGCATACAAGCATCACCTATAAAATTTCTACAAATACCACTTGCAGACTTTGTACTATATCAATGAAAACATGTATATCATAAAAAAAACAGTAAGTTGAATACTATTACGTAGGAGATAGTTTAGCCTTTATATATTACAAGCACATTAATGTCAAGGAGTTTATAATGCAGAACTGTTCCACTACTGTCCGTCCTGTTAAGACGGTGGTCATCGTAGTATTGGTTGCGTTGTTCATAAATGTACAAGTAAAACAGAAAACTACAGTCTCGAAATTACATTCAACTAGCATTCTCGAATTTTTTCAATATGTTTATAGACCAAGGGAAGATAAAGGGTAGGAGTTTTGTACTTATATTTAAATACGACGGTAAAAACTGTCAAACACTTGACTAAACTTCAGCGAAAATTGGTAAATTTTGACAACATGCATTATTCAATACGTCGTTTTATGCATACATGCACATAGGTGCGTCACTCGTTTGTCTCCGCGTGTCTTGACAAATGGTGTTGTTCTTTTACGTCTCCGTAACTTAGTGATTTGACTAAAGACGCTTAAATTAGGAGTATGGTAATTAAAAAAAAACCCAAAGAAAACAAAACAGAACAAAAAACTAACCACTGGGATAGATTTTCCGGACTAAACTCTTCAAAGCAGTTTACCTAAATGGCTGCAGTCCAATGCATAGAACAGGTAAAGTAATGAAATAAAAGAGAACATGATCTGAAACTTACAGTTAAGATATCAAAATGTGGTTCTACAGACTTACGCAAAATCATGAATATATTAGTTAAAAGACTTCATATCTGATACTTATACATACAGGAAATTTAAGAGGCCAACTTAAGAAATTTTCAGGATCGTCTCAATTGTTAGAAATTGCAGCTAAATGCGTTGAAACCAGAGGCTACAATCTTAAAAAGAGGCGTCAAAGGCATATCGTATAATGTTATGATACACAATGTCATAAATGAATGACCAATTAGTTATGGCTGAAACTTTTTCCATGTCAGGCTTCCTCGGCCAACGGTGATTTGGTTTTACACATAAACACCAACCTGGCAATATACACCTTTTGTTAGCCAAACATAATAAAATACCTTTTTCTTAATGTCACCGACGGTGTATGAAGTAGCCATGTTGACTCCCACCTAATAAATTACAGGCATTCAAATCAAAACGGAAGAAGTATTTTGATTACGGTACGCTTCCACTTTCTCTGTCCGTGTGTCTACCTGCATTTGCTCCTGTCTCCGTCTATCGTCTGTCGTCTGTCACATACATACACACGCGTTTGCACACACAAACACACACATACACATACACACATAAAAATTTACCCAAACACACACACACACAACAGAAAACATTACAAGTAACATACACACACGTCTGCATACACACACGTCTGCATACACACACAAAAGAAAACACCGCAAATACACACAAACACACACACACACTCGCACAAACACACACATACACACAAAAGAAAACGGTAAAATATCCACACTCACACACACGTACAATCACACCCACACATACACTCACACACACAAACACCGCAGAGACAGAACTGGTGACCACACACATACACAGGTGGAGACACTCAAAAGAATACTAACCAAAAGGAAAATCCTAATTATTTCTTCAAAAAGACATTAATCACAACATACACACCCATCAACACACAGCTGGTTTCATTCCAAACATATTGAAAGGACATTCAGCAAAACACACACACACACACACACACAGGTGGACATAAAACCCACTCAACAAATGCTTTTTGGCCACTCCTTTGGCAGGGATAGACAAAGAATTCTTTTAGACAATAGATGACTACACTCCTTCTCTTACGCCCTAACACATTGAACGCTACAGGAAACTATACTTTAAAAAGTCTTGAACGAAAAATCTCCAGACATGTTCTTGACCACGAGACAGAAGATAAACTGTTTTTAATTCAAATTTTTATATATGATTTTATTGATAGGCGTAGGAGTAGCTGAGTGGTAAGTAGCTTGCTTACCAGCCACATGGTTCTGGGTTCAGTCCCACTTCGTAGCACCTTGGGCAAGTGTCTTCTACTATAGCCTCGGGCCGACCAAAGCCTTGTGAGTGGATTTGGCAGGCGGAAAGTGAAAGAAACCGGTCTATATATGTATATATATTTATATGTGTTTGTGTATATGTTTGTATGTCTGTGTTTGTCCCCCCAACATCACTTCACAACCGATGCTGGTGTGTTTATGTCCCCGTAACTTAGCGGTTCGGCAAAAGAGAACGATAGAATAAGTACTAGGCTTATAAAGAATAAGTCCTGGGGTCGATTTACTCGACTAAAGGCGGTGCTCCAGCGTGGCCACAGTCAAATGACTGAAACAAGTAAAAGATTAAAAGAGTAAGGAGTATATTTCATAATATGAGATTCCTTATCGAATCCAGTAACATTTTTCTTTATATAAATGTTTTAAAAATCATTTTTATTAAATTGCTTCTTAAATTGAAACGTCTTAGAGTTATTTTTGTGCTATTTCCACCTCTATCATGATATACAAGGTGTTCAAAAATTATCTCCGCAGTAAGTATTTTATTGTAATAAAATAAATATTCATAACATGGTATAAGATTACAAAAGAATATACTTGAGATTACAAGAACTGAATCGGAAGCGACTTGCTAGCAAGGCAAACCTCTTAAGCTCACAGCCATGCTTGTGTCTATACCAGAGATATGTTCACTTCCACTACTCAGTAAAGGAAGTGATAATGACGACGATGACGACGACGACGATGACGACGACGACGATGATGATGGTTTTTGGTCAACTCTGTCCAGAACGGAATCGGCAGAACTATGTTAAGTACCATTCCAAAATCGGATACCTCGTCGTACCCTCGAGTTAGCAAACTTATCCCCTGTTTTTCAAGAACGCAGAAGCTATTTTGCAGAATGACGACTGACGCTCAAGTGCTTCCTTCGATGATGATTTCGAAAGCGTAATTACGTATGAGACATTCTGATGCCACAACAGAAGATGTGCACCATAAAATCAGAGTTGTACCAGGAAATAAAGGGAATATGAAAACGAAAACCTTTGCAAATATCAGCGAAATCATATTTTTACCACCTGAAAAACCATACAAAATATAACAGGTTCACACGCCAATAACCATAAGAGAATTTAACAAAAAGATCTGTGCACGCAATGATAGAGTGAATAGTCAGAGTTCATAGTGACATCTACTTCATTTGTACGCATTCACTGTACCTGGCCGTAAAACGCTTACTGCGTATATGAATAGAATATTATAATAAGGAAATGAAACAATACTGAAAATTGAATTGCATGTCGTCAATTAATACCTGCTGTGTACGATATAATGCAATAAAATATTGAATTATATGCTGTTTGTAGGTATATATATATATATATATGTATGTGTGTGTGTGTGTGTGTGTGTGTGTGTGTGCACGAAGAAAAGTGTATATATACATACATACATAGGCATATATACACATACATGTACTGCATTTTCATTCGCAAACGCAATGGTGGGAAAGTGCGCACACACCTAGCCACTTACACGTATATAAATGTATGTGTGTGTATGTATATATGTATATATATATATATATGCATATATATATATACATATATATAATATATATATATATATAATATATATACATATATATATATATATATATATATACATATATATATATATATGTGTGTGTGTGTGTACATATATATATATATATGTATGAATATATATATATGTGTGTGTCTGTGTGTCTGTGTGTTTGTGTGCCTTAATATGATCAAAACTCTCGCTCAGTCTTTATGTGCAGACAATTTTTTGCAACACAAGTGCTCAGACAACATGTCACATCCAATCACATACGTTCACATTCAAGCGAATGCTCCTGTTTGTATGTGTGACAATGTGAGCTTGTGCCTACCTGACTATGTGCGGACACGCGTTGCAGCTACTATTTTGAATTTGTAAGCTAATGGTTTCCATTACGTAATAATGTAATGAACTTTGCTCATTTATGTCATATAATCCACTTTATGCATACAGACATATTCACTCACACACACACACACATACATATATATATATATATATATATATATATATATATATTATATATATATATATATATACATGTAATATATAT
>NC_043008.1:3159330-3199330 GCF_006345805.1 Octopus sinensis | reverse complement strand
CAAACCACAGACACACGAAATGACTCGTTTGCATAAAGTGCTAATCATTGATTGTCATTTCGTTTACATCCGTTTTAAAGTGCGCAGAAATGTTCTATTGATTTTGAGGTTTATTGTAACAAACATAAATTTGCTTTCGCTTATCATTTATCACTTCTCTCGTAACCGCTCTCCCTCTCCTCCTCTCTTTTCTCTTTTCTGTCTCTCTCTCTCTCTCTCTCTTTCGCTATATATATATATATGTAATATATATAGTGAATCCAAACAAAGAACAAACAACAAAAACAATGACGCGACCACGTGGTACAAGTACTGTATTATCAGACGCTCAGGAAAGGAAAGAAAGAGGATTTAACGTTTCGAGCCTTGTTCTTCTTCAGAAATGGAGGAAGGTCCAAAGGAAGGGAAGACGGAGGGAGAAAATCTCCAACGATACACACGCGGTTACATTTTGAAAATGTATATATATGTATATATAAATCCATGTACAATAGTAGTAATAGTAGTTAGTAGTAGTAGTAGTAGTAGTAGTAGTAGTAGTAGTAGTAATAATAATAATCGTCATCAATACCAACACTATGGATATGAATACAACCACCAAATCATCAATGTCCTAATTCTATTTGGTAGTAACAATAGAATTTAGTGTTATTATAATATCCGGATTCTCCACACTCTTTAAAATTCTTAGATCCTTTGTTTGTTATTTTGATATATGAAGTCGCTAATTCTTCATGCAACTAATTTTCATGCGACATTTCTATTTCTGTCTGTTGTTGCTTCCATTTGTCCTATATGTTTCCATGTTTTCTGTAAATCCTTCCTAAATTGATGTATGGTCGTAATAGCGTATAACCTTCACCGTTGCTATACCATAGACACATCTCATCTCCCGTCAATTCACCTTGCAACGTTTTTGCACGTAGATAAATGTACACAAATTAATAATACTAACATGTAAAATCAAATAAAATACGTGGACAAATATGTACGAACTTTTGTACCAAAGCACAAACGTTTTTTGTGTTACGTTTTTTCCCAAGTTAAGTCGCAAGTCTTGTAAAAACATTTCCGACCTAAGTTGAAATACTCACGTGTTTTAAAGCTTTACAAATTATCCGCTCCTTAAGTATATGAAATAAACTCAGCAGATCTTATTTCTGTATATCATTCCAATGGACAGAATTATTTTATGAAATTCTTTGTTTGAGAAAATCTAAATCCTTATCGTAAGACAAACGTTATTCACAGGAAAATAAACAAATAAAAAACTATTATGATGACTGAGTGATCTTTTAATTAGAAATGTCTATCAACCACTTTTCTCCTTGTTGACTATTGTTACCTCTGGAATGACACGTCGTTTATAGACAATAATTGTCGAAATTGAGAGTATGAGGTTCGTAACTGTAGCAAGCGCCATCTTCTGCTCGAAACATGTCGGTTGTGACTGATATCTACTGTACTGATGAAAACCTATTACAATTTTCACACTTTATTACTGCAGGGTTATTTCTTAATGCCTCATCTTTTCTAGCATATCATAAAACAGTATTATATTGCATGGCCATACACGTGAATTTTAATAAATGCTACAGACTAACAATTGCTATGGCCTTAAATTGTAGCTTACCGATACCTATCTATCTGTCTATGAATCTGTCTGTTTGTATATATAAATATATATATATCTATATGCGTCTGTCTGTCTGCCTGCCTGAGTGTGTATCTGTCTGTCAATCTCTATCTCTCGCAAAATTATATTTCCACAGATCAATATAAATACACCTATGTGCATACTAATATCAGTTATACTTTATTTTTTTCCTATCATACTGTCTTTAATCATGTTTTCATCAATGTTTAAGAAATAAAATTTACCTTCCAGTAAATTCTGTACTGGCTTCCATAGCTACAAGCATCTCCCCCATGAGAAAACATTTTTTTACACGGATACTATAGTGAAATAACTTATGTTTTCGTAATGTCTGGAATTACATAACTTCTATATAATGTTTACTTCGTGATTTCAGTTGAATGACTTCATCTTTAAATTCCAAACATGTCCGAATATATTTAAAGTTGAATAACAATCGTTAAGTCTTTTACACCTAATGCAAATTAAAACTAGGTTATAAATTCGTTGCTATGCTTCAGAGCTTTCAATTATTCATAACTTGAGCACAATATTTAATTGACTATATTACATATCTCCATGCTTCTCAATATTACACACTGGTCCTATTTTCTTCAGCTCCAGTAATTTTCTGTTCGAAGTAATTGGTAGTTCCTTCTTCAGCTCTTTGTTGCACCAGGATTGTAAGAATTTATCTTTACGCTTCTTACAAAGCAAATGTATGTAAGCAATTTAGAAAGTGAAACAGAGTGAAAGAAAGAAAGAGAGAGAGAGAGAGAGAGAGAGAGAAAGGGAGAGGGAGAAATGGAGATAGAAAGAGAGAGGGGAGAGACTAATAGAGATAGTGAGAGAGAAACATTGAAGAGGTTTCCAGTAATGAGAAAATATAAAGTTGACCTCGGTGGATTTGGACATAGTGTTCATCGAGACTAAAGAGATATTGTAGAACCTTCTATTCAGTGCTGTATCATCACTATCGTTTCAACGAGTTGATCGAATATCTCAATTTCTTTTGCTATCGCTCCTTCAAGTAATAGGGAGCACTGACCTCTTTGTCAGAATTTAGTCCCAAAATTCATAAACCCAACTAATTTCGCGGAAAATATATGGCAGTGGTTTCTCGTTTCATTTTGCTGATCTTGTAGAATTTATTCCACTGATATCTTACTTTCTCAGAGGTGGCGAGTCGGCAGAAATGTTAGCACGCCGGGCAAAATGCTTAGCGGTATTTCGTCCGCCGCTACGTTCGGAGTTCAAATTCCGCCGAGGTCGACTTTGCCTTTCATCCTTTCGGGGTCGATTAAATAAGTACCAGTTACGCACTGGGGTCGATATAATCGACTTAATCCGTTTGTCTGTCCTTGTTTGTTCTCTCTGTGTTTAGCCCCTTGTGGGTAGTAAAGAAATAGGTATTTCGTCTGCCGCTACGTTCTGAGTTCAAATTCCGCCGAGGTCGACTTTGCTTTTCATCCTTTCGTGGTCGATAAATTAAGTACCAATGAAATACTGGGGTCGATGTAATCGACTAGTCTCTTCCCTGCAAATTTGGGGCCTTGTGCCTTTAGTAGAAATGATATCTTACTTTTTCGAGCTTCGCTTTAAGGCACAAAGTCAATATAATTTTTAGACTGAGAGATTAACTCACGTGATACCAACCGATGCCGACAAACGGTTTGCCTCTTTTAGCAATGTCCAGTGGGCATCTTTTCTTTGCAATTTGAATGCCTTAGCTTCAGGTATGTCTTCTGTTATTTGATCCATAAATGGGATTCAATCTGTGAGAAAGCCTACAAGACTGGCCTGGAGCGGACCTACACTCTTAGTGACAAAGCGTAATTTCGCTTTAACTCTATGAATGGTTATGCTTGATAGCTGTGGCCTTTACACTAATCATTATGAAATTCGTCTTAATCTCTATATCGTGAAGGCGCGAGTCTTCATGCTAAGAGTATTTGGCTCACGATCATAAGAACGTCGGTTCGATGCACGGCGGCGCGTTTTGTTCTTAAGCAAAACACTTTATCTCTCGTTGCTCCAGTCCAGAATCAGTAGTAACAGCATTTGAAAGGATCAGCCGTGTCAAATTCTAGGTCACGTTAGATCTCACTGGTAACTACGATAAGGGTGCGCATGTCTGTAGAATGTTCAGCCAATTGGGGGCTAATTGCAAGAGCAAGATGTTCAGTTGATCGGATCAACTGGAACACTCATCGTTGTAACCGACGGAGAGCCATTTAAAAAAAATTCTGCCTTAGGAGACACAGGGGACACAGATGCGGGCAGCGGCATCGAACTCCCTTGTTGATCAAGTGCCATGTATCAGAGGTGGAGTCACATATTAGTGTAGCTCATTCAGCGGTGGTGCCCCAGCATGGCCGCGGCCTTCGGGCTAAAACATTTTTAAGGATTTAAGGATTTAGTGTATAACGGAACCCACCATAGAGTAGAAAATCAGTCATTTACGAGAATTCTGACCATTCTTTAAGCTTCTGTACAAAGATTGGCACTGAGACACGGCCTCCTCCAATACGTGTCGTGACCTAACAAACCCTCGTCTCTCGAATGATCAAATCTCGTCCCCTTCCTACAACAGAAACATTTTATTAACACATCCGGGTTATTTCCTTCCATTATTTCTTAGTCTCCACACAGTCTAGAAACTCTAAACATCTTTTTTAAGCTCTTTTGTTTTTGTTGTAGTTGCTGTTGTTGTTGTTGTTGTTCTTCTTCTTCTTCTTCTCCTTCTTGTTCTTGTTGTTGTTGTTGTTGTTGTTCTTCTTCTTCTTCTTCTTCTTCTCTTCTTCTTCTCTTCTTCTTCTTCTTCTTCTTCTTCTTCTTCTTCTTCTCCTTCTTCTTCTTCTTCTTCTTCTTCTTCTTCTTCTTCTTCTTCTTCTTCTTCTTCTTGTCATCATTGCTATTATTCTGTGCATTATTATGATTGAATTCACAATTGTTATTAGTAACGTTTCTCTCAATATTAACATACCTTCTCCTCCACCACCTCCTTTTTATTATTATTATTATTATTATTATTATTATTATTATTATTATTATTATTATTATTGTTGTTGTTTGTTGTTGTTGTTGTTGTTGTTGTTGTTGTTGTTGCTACTGCTGAGCATGTTATTGTTATCGTGATTATCATATTTCCTGTTTTTGTTTTCAATGTTTTTTTTTTTTGTTGTTGTTTCGTTTTGTCAGAGCTCATATGTTGATGAATGAATATTTAACAATAGAACTATGTCTTAGAATATTTCCAGCAAGTGCCACTGTTTTTGTTAGTAAAATGACAAATCTCAGAGTTCAATAGTTGGAAAAAAGCCAAATCTTGAAGGGTTTCATTTGATTATTGATGGCAAATACTTTTTGTTTGGCTTCCAACTGACGTTCAATTTGTTTATGTCTTTGATACTTTAAATCTTTCATTCGTCCATTCTTTCATTCTATCATTCTTTCAGAAACACCATCTCGCTTATCTCTTACATCTTTGTCCAACAAGTTATTGTTTGCTAAAATAAAAAGAAAAATATTATTTAGTAATTGTTGCTACTTGATACCTCTAATTTCTAATGTCTAGTCTCCACGTTCTGCTCTAAAGCAATTAGAAAACAAACACACACACACACACACATATATATATATAAAATATTAGTAACAAAAATACACACAACACATCCTCACGCATACACATCACACATCACACACACAGACACTCACACACTCCTATGTACACACACAGACCCCCAACACATGCGCACATACATAATATATATCTCCACAAAATGAACATACCACACTAAAGTATCCGTTCTTTTCCTATCATTTCCACCACGAGAAAGCATACCACCGCAACCGTCATCGCCGGAACCAACACCATCACATCATCTTCAAAAACAACAGCAACAACAACGAAAGCCAAAGGAACAACTCAAAAACAACAAACCAATGCAAGCACAGATTATTCTTAGATTAGTTTTGCTTCGAAAAATATATCAAACCTCAAAAAGAGAGTGTTTGTCTGTTTTTTAGCTTTGATGTATATTTTAGATTAGCCATTGATGGACAAACATATTAGAATTGTGGGTTTTATTTTTATATGTTTTCTTATGACATTTCGTGACCTCAAAGAAACCAATCAACTATTGGCTACTTAGAATATGATTCTAATCTTAACATTTCAAATTTTGAATCTCAAATTTAGTAACAAGATTTAGTAACAATTCTTCTGTTACGCATGATTTCATATATTAATCAGTCGAAGAAAATAAAGCTATATTGTGTTATAAACAACACTTTGATATTTGCTTGTCATTTAAATTTACTGCTGCCGCTCATATCCCCCCCCCCCCCGAAAAACACCCCCGAAAAATAAAAATGTAAACAAAGAGAAAGCGATCTCTTTTAAGTCTTAATAACAATATCATTATTATGTTTTCTTTCGAAGTCATGTTTCGTATTTTCTTTTTTTACTGCATAGGATGTTACATCAACGTTTCTTTCCAGTAAGCAAATCATATTAGCAACGATGGACGCCTCGCTGCTCTTCTTCTTCTTCTTCTATAGCTTCCTCTACTATTTCTTCTTCTTCTTCTTCTTCTTCTTCTTCCTCTCCTCCTCCTCCTCCTCCTTCTTCTTCTATTACGTCTTCTTCTTCTTCTTCTTCTTCTATAGCTTCCTCTACTATTTCTTCTCCTTCTACTTCTTCCTCTCCTCCTCCTCCTCCTCCTTCTTCTTCCTCTCCTCCTCCTCCTCCTCCGTCTTCTTCTTCTTCTATTTCTTCTTCTCTTCTTCTTCTTCTTCTATAGCTTCCTCTACTATTTCTTCTCCTTCTTCTTCCTCTCCTCCTCCTTTTCTTCCTCTCCTCCTCCTTTTCTTCCTCTCCTTCTCCTCCTCCTCCTCATCCTTCTTCTTCTTCTCCTTCTTCTTCTCCTTCTCCTTCTTCTTCTTCTCCTTCTTCTTCTTCTCCTCCTTCTCCTTCTTCTTCTCCTTCTCCTCCTTCTTCTTTTTCTTCTTCTTCTTCTTCTATATTTTCCTCTACTATTTCTTGTTCGCCAATTGATCAATATATAATCTTCAATGGCCAAGATACTATAAAGAGCATTGTTGAGCTGCCTGGGAATTTTTGTCGGAAATCCTTCAATCCATTTTGGTACGCGTAAAACAAAATATTCCTGTTTCCCGAAAAACATATGGATTTTTCTCTTCTTACAGAAATACCATTATTGTTAGCTCCAGCCGAATCATCAGACGATTTGGGACATATATTGCATTACGTACATCTCTTGTATTAACACAAAAGATGTGTGAAGAGATAAGCTTAATCTGCGTCATAGATACGACCCTGAACAAATCCTCGCTAGAATTAGAATGTTCTACGTAAAAGACACCGGTTCCGATGTAGAAACCAGGGCATTGGTCAGCTGTCAAGTTAGCGTGTCTAGCGTCGATTCCATAATGGTGTGTGCTGTGATATATTATTGGGAGATGATTGTGTTATCTATGTGTTGTGTTATCTTATAATATTTTTCGGTGAATCCATAAAATGTATTGTGTGAGTTGCGTAATGTCATTATGTAATCACTGTATACGTTTCGTGTTATGTGTACAAATCGCAGAAATTGAATTGCAGCGTAGACAAGAGTGCTAATATGATTAGAGCGCTAATATGACCAGATCTGTTAGCAGCAGCAACAACAGCATCATATTTTAGCATATAAAAATATTTGGAAAATATTTAACGTTAGTAATAAAAGTGATAATCTAAGCTCTGTCCTCTGTTAACGCTGCTAGTAATTAAAGAAGAATATATATAGAATATGCACTTCAAATTATACATGTCTGCCAGTATTTCAGAGGCAAAACTAGCACAACTTACATCTCGAGAGTAACACATGAGACACTAACACCATTGTATGTTTGTGTCAACATCAAATGTATATTTTCATTAGGCGGCCAGTTGGCAGAATCGTTATCACGCCGGGCGAAATGCTTTGTGGTATTTCGTCTGCCGCTTCATTCTGAGTTCAAATTACGCCGAGGTCCACTTTGCTTTTTATCCTTTCAGGGTCGATAAATTAAGTACCAGTTACGCACTGGAGTCGATGTAATCTACGTAATCCGTTTGTCTGTCCTTGTTTGTCCTCTCTGTGTTTAGCCTCTTGTGGGTAATAAAGAAATATGTATTTTGTCTGTCTTTATGTTCTGAGTTCAAATTCCGCCGAATTCTACTTTAGCTTCCATCCTTTCCGGGTCGATAAATTAAGTACCAGTCGCATACTAGGATCAATCTAATCGACTCCCCATCTATCCATCTATCTATCTCTCTCTCTCTCTCTCTCTCTCTCTCTCTATCTATCTATCTTTCTGTCTGTCTTCCTGTCCGTCTTTCTGTCTATCTATCTATCTATATATATATATATATATATATATATAATATATACATGTGTGTGTGTGTATTATATATACTTTATAGATTAATAGATAGATATACCTATATATATATATATATATATATATATATATATATATATATATATATATATATATATATAAATGAGTGTGTGATTGTGCGTATGTGTGTGTGTGTGTATGCTTATATCCTCGTGGGTGTTTGAACGATTGATTGTATGTGCGCCTTTCGATACTGTAACAAACCCGGAATGGTTATATCTCCCTCAGCATCAGATACCGAAACGGAGAACGTTAGGAACTGACGTGAGATGGATGTCTCATATTATATTCCTGTCTTCATATTTTGGCTGTGCTGATTGGTGACACGCCACAAGTAAAATAGAAAGTTGAGAGCACTAAGCAGTAACGCGGATAAATACAAATTTGTTACCAGTTCAAATATGCTAGGGGCATATATACAATTTTCTTGTATTCGTGACTAAATTATCAAAGTAATTATTAAAGAAATTATTATTTTTATCATCATTATTATTATTATTATTATTATTATCATTATTATTATTATTATTATTATTATTATTATTATTATTATTATTATTATTATTATTATTATTATTATTATTATTATTATAGTGTTACGTCAATGAAAATTAGTTTGTAGAAAAAGGTGTCGAGGTGACGAAATTGTTTCTACAGCAAAATGCTTAGCGGCATTTTATTTCGTCTAACTTTATGTTCTAAGCTCAAATTTCACCAAGGTCGACTTTGCCTGTCATCCTTTTACGGATTTACAACATAAGTTGAGATTATTGACTTCTTGTTTCCTCTCTTGTGTTTGCTGGCCTTGTGCCAAACCTGAAAAAAATATTTTTATTGTTTTGGTTTGGCTCAGGTCCGTTTTCATTCCTGGTAGGATGTAAGAAGGTAGTGGTTTACTACATGTAACCTTAGGTACCCACAAGTTTTCAGCAGTCTTTCAAGAGCTTAAAAAACTCCTGATGATCCTTGCTGTCCCTAAGAGTCTAACTCTCTGTATGAGCTCTACCGAGCAGTCTATCTCAATCCCGTTCAGCCCTTTGTCTATATCTTATCTTACTGTTCTCAACTCACCAATTATTATAGGCACGACCTTTACTGTTCGAATGCTCCAATTTATTCCTATTTAAAATTTTAAGGGATTATAATATTTTCGTATTTCTTCCTCTTTCTTTACGATGCTGGAATCAAACGGGCATAATGGGTCGATAAGTAAGCAACTTCGCTTCTCCTTATCTATAGTTGTTATAAAAATTATTATCATAATTATTGTTGTTGCTATTTTTCTTGTTGTTATTGTTGTTGTTGTTGTTCTTCTTCTTCTTCTCATTATTTTTATTATTATTATCGAGGTCGCATATTTATCTGGTTTTCTTGTGCTTCATCAGTTTTATGTGTTGACTTCTTGAAGCTCAGAGATGCAACACTTCCATTAACATATGCACTTCTCCGAATATAAAAGAGTATAAGCACTTCTATGCCATGCCTGATACTTGTACCTTCTCATGTGTCCTTTGACATGGTTGCAAACGCACCATTCGCGAAAAATATTTAACTCACAATTCCGCCGCTATGAATTCGCTCCACTTTCGGCACATACACGGTCTATTATCACGTGTCATCTGCACGTGTCGCCACATCAATCAGGAATTATTCTTTGAAATTTTCCTTGCGAGAGCGATATCAATTCAATTACATTGCAGCTTCTTGTCTGTGTAGACTGTCTCCGTTGCCGATAAAACTTGATATTTGTATCAGATGCCGGCGTGTGGTATCCCATACACACGCCGTACACATCCCTCAGTTTACCATGTGTCAAGGCCTTTTATTTACTCTTTCTTATCCAGTTTTGAAAATCCACAAATTGTACATTGTTGTTGTTCGTATTCTTTATATGTTTTAGGCAGTCAGCTGGCCGAATCGTTAACACACAGGCCAAAATGGTTCGTGGCATTTTGTCCATCTTTACGTTCTGAGTTCAAATTCTGCCGGGATCGATAAGTACTAGACGAGCACTGGGATCGAAGTAATCGACTTATCCCGTCCACCAAAATTGCCGACCTTGTGCCAAACTTTGAAACCATTATTTTCATTATTATTATTATTATTATTATTATTATTATTATTATTATTATTATTATTATTATTATTATTATTATTATTATTACTGTGGCGGTGAGCTGAGAGAAGCGTTACCACACCGAGCAATATGCTTAGAGTCGTTTCGTCAGCCTTTACGTTCTGGCTTCAAATTCCTCCGGGATCGAATTTGCTTTTCATAATTTCAGAGTCGCCGAAAGAAGCACCAGTCGAATCTTGGTAGCAATGTAATCAGCAAACCATACATTCAGGCCTTGTGCCTATACTTGTAATAGTTGTTATTGCTGTTGCTGTAGTTGCTGATGCTGTTATAATTATGTATGTAATCCGAATGTATGAACAAAATAAGTACCAATCGAATAAGGCAATCAAAGTTCGTCCTTGACGAAGCGAGGTCGACTGGAAAGTTATTCTTTAATTGCATCCCAGATACTCCGAGATGAAAAGGCAGTTGCATTTTTTTTCATTCAACTGCACTTTTCTTTTGTGGTTCGTTCACCACAATTCAAATTTAGAGTAATTCTTCCGCTTAGGTCCTTTCGAAAGTATGGACAGAATAGCCAGTCTGCAGTCTAGTTTATATATTTCATAAGAGTTCTCTTTGGCGTAGGATCCATACAGATACACAACAGAATAGTAATCATCTTGTAGGTGTTTATAAGTTTGCTCGTACCTCAAAATAGACCATAGACTTATACGAATGAAGACAGGAAATTATATGCTTACTTCTGTGTTTTTTTAATAAATTGATGGAAATGAAGAAGATCAAATTTGTTGTGCAGCACAGGTATGAAAATCCATTGTTGTTCATTTTATAATTTGCATGTGATCCAAATCTTTTGGCAAGAAGAAGTGTTCTTCATCCTCCCTTCTCAGAGATAATGTATCCAAGAAGGAAGATTTCTCATGTGTGCTACCCACAGTGGAAATGATAGGAATACAAATTATGAGTATTCTATATTGTTCTCTGCGCTAGAATAACGAAGGTGTGTATGCATGCTAAGATAACAGCATAGAAATCTACGATAATGCAGAGGCGCACAGACATCAAGTCTCCATTCAGCAGGACTGCTTAAGATTGCAGATTCCTGACAATAAAACTGGCTGTTGATGGGAAATACAATGTCTTCCAAGTTTTTTGTTTATTTTCAATCTTATTCTGTCTATTCAAAAGTAAGTGCAATCTTGTTACACAAATTCAAGACCACAAACACGATTTCCATTCGCATGTGATCGAAGAATCTGCAAAATCCATGCGGGCTAACAATGCTCGCATCTCGTAAGCATTTTTCCATGACATACATCTTCACGGTGGAGATCGCTTGCTGTCCAGTAAATCTTAGTGTTATGGATTTCCTATTTTATTAACCACGGGTTTAGTATCCGCAGTGTGACAGTACATGGATAGCGTTTATCGTAGAGATGATAAGTATTTCATTTACATCAATGAAAATCTATTGTCGTTTAATTAGTGTTGAATAACATTGTTCAAATTCTTGTCCATCCTCTGCTACACCTGTAATCTGGTAAGCTGAAGGTTATTTATTTGTTGCAGCAGTGACATAATTCTAATCATTATGACTGTAAGTATTTCAGACACTCCAGTGTAGTTTCAGACACAGACAAGTCCGATCAACACAATCCAATTAAAAAAAAACCCTTTTTAAAGACAGTAATGCCAGCCTTGAGTTCTCGTAGGTTTCTAATTTTGACAAGTTGTGTGGCCACCTAGAAACTCCTTCTTTAGCTTACTCTGGTGTAAGCACTAAGAAATACAATAGACGCATTATGCGGCAATGGCAGGAATACGTTGCCCTTGTAATATCAGTTTCCGCATGCCATAATTCCATTTTCTTGGAAGCGGAAATGGTACAATTGATCATATTTATTAATCAAGGTGAACATGCAATTTGACAGAAAGACAGGGTTGCTAAATCTCATTGAAGAGATAAAAGAAGCGAGGGAGAAAGCGGAACAGAGAAGATAAAGTAGACCGGAGAAGTTGAATCAATGAATTCAGCGCGTTTATAGGGAGGAAAGAATATTCACTGAATGAGATGGAGAAATAGAAAAGGAAAATAATTGAACATGAAAACAAAGATTGGAATAGAGGCAAGTTAATAATAGAGTAAGATAAGGTTTACACAGTAAGTTAGAGTAGAAAAGGAAACGAGAGTGGAGAGGATAGAAATATGACAGAAGTGCTTGATAGTGTAATATATATTAGAAGATAAAAGGAGGTTATTTAAGAAGGAATAAATGAAATAGGCACAGAAGAATAGAGGGAGGGACAGAGCATATATTACTGTATTCCTCTGCCGGTTTTACGAGATAGACTGCTCTCAGAGCTGAGGCATCGTCTTCAACGGTCTTAGTCGATAAGATTTTCCTAATACGGATTTCAGTCTCACCGATTTTTATTGATATGTATTAAAGGTGATACGAAATCCCACGTCGACCTCCAGTAGTGCAGCTCAACACATCAAATTATACATTAAACAACAATAATGAATATTGCCATACACACACACACGTACAAATATACTACACACGTATAAACATGCATATCTGAATGCCCATACGCACTCATGCATATATATATATGTGTGTATATCTGCATAAATTCATGCACACAAACACACGTATATATATGTGTATGTAGGTATGTATTTGTGTGTATATCTTTATATATATATATATATATATATAAAGAAAAAGTTTGAAAAGTATATTTTGGAGAATGTTTAATAAAACATTACAAGTTTCGTTGTATCCATCTTAACAAATATTAGAAGTATTAGAATTTTGGTGGGTGTCAGAGAAAACAAAACATTTTCTGGGAGAGGTTAACAGTTTGTACCTAAATTTGAGTTCTGAAACACAAGAAGTGAACAGAGAGAAAAGTTAATTAAAATTCTTTAAAAAAAACTAGAATATTTATTGTGCAAACCATACTCGTATCAAAATAAAACCCCAGAATGAACATTCATACATACAAATCAAAAGATTAACCCGTGGTTACAGACATAAGAGAATAATAAAAATTTACGCTCACAATTTGACAGAGTCAAGCAAATCAATGCATGACAGCTGATGCATGAAGCTAACAATAAAAACAACAAAAAACAGATAGTCGACAATACTTCAGTCCCTAAAATATACATAAACAAAACACACGAACGCCAAATGGATTGAATTCTTAAAAGGGAAACTGTGATAGTCCAGAAAAGTCGGATATAGGTTTAGAAATCGTATAGTTCCAAACCATCTGAGTACATAAGAAAATAGGAAAGCTCTGAGAAGTCTCAAATGAAGAAAAATATAACTACAGCATAATGTGTATTTAAAACGATATGCATACAGTTACACACACTCACACAGACACACACACACTCATGCACATACTTAAATACTGACATATACGCTGACGACCTCAAAGACGAGTATATCAACTGACAGCTTTTCGGTGGGTTCAAAAATGACATGCCCTCCACACCCAATCCTCCAAACTGACGTATTACATGTCATTTAATCCACAAATATTTTGTCGTCAATGCTGCACTTTCCCGTATCATCTGTTTCAACATAACTGTAATATATATATACAAACTATACCATTTTAATCCTGAGCAGCGCCGAGTATTTCTGCTAGTAATAAATAATGCCTTTATTATCGCACGAAACACAAAGCATAGCTTTTTTGGCATGGATATTCGTCTTTGGTTGCTGTTTTGGGGAAACCTGATGCAGATACCTAATTCTTTTGCACATTGGGCTTTCGGACGCAATCCATTTTTTTTTCTCCAGTCACAAGTTCTTTAAAAAAAGCATGTTTTCATTCCGTTGCAAAAGAATACCACAAACGGGTCCAAGCAATTCTTTCCTCAGCGTTTGTGAGGGAGCCATACTTTATAGCGAAAAATGTATCCTACCTTCACTAGATGGTCCATGATCCGTACGTTTAGAAACGCCCAACTCCTTTGCAACTCGTCTAGTCGTGATATTTTAATTTTCTTCGATTTTTGCGTTCAAAACATCTCCACCCAATTTTGAAACTCTTCCACTGCGACTGTCAATTTCCAAGCTAAATTTTCCAGCCTTAAAGTTTGGAAACAACCTTCGAACATTTGATTCCTAATCACCATACATTTCACATATGTTTTTGCAAGTCGTTGCAACATTTTCACATTTCTTTTTGAAAAAACAAAATCAAAAACATTATAACGTGAATATGAAATTTTGGTTATCCTGCTCAAATGACAATAAAGGGAAACCGGAATGAAAGATGAATCTATTTTTAGTCACGAAAAAAATGAAAAGATGCATTACCACTTCAAGCAACACCTAAGTTTTAACTGTGTTACCTTTCAGGTGTATTCAATGAAGTGTGAAAAGATTTAAAAGATTTAGGTTAAAAACGCTCAAAACTTTCCGCACAACTACACACACACACATGCAAACATACAGATATGTATATATACATACATAGATAAATACACACACATATGTGCATCTATAGTATATACAAAGTTCAATTATTTATTCCTATTGTCAGACGATTGGCGTATACAATGTGATAAGTTATCAGTAGTGTCGTTTTAGTACGTTTACGATTGGTCTGTCACGAGGTGATTATTTTACCTACCAACTATTTGAATAAACGCCACTGTGTTGAAACATTAGTTCTCGTTTTATTGTTCATTCTCCCCTCGTTCGCCATTCTAAACCAGCGAGAAGAAGTAATTTAACAGCAATTACGACTTCACCTCTAACATGATTGTAATCGTTGAAATTTCTTTGATTTGAATGATTTTGGAAATTACTTTGAAAGGTAACGGTGTAGGTGGCGTTGGTGTTGTTTGAAGTGGCAGCGGGTAGTGGTGGCGGTGGTGATGCTGTGGAGAAAATGAAGAAAAGTAGAACATTTTGCTGCACTGTTTAACTACTTTGATGAGAAATGTTATTGAGAAGTGAAATACAGATCTATGTATAGTGGCAACACACTAACTCATGTACTTATTGATAGTAGGTCTCCTATGATGTGAAACATCTTAGAAGTTTATTCCTGTTTATTCATGGTGCCTGTTGTACCAGCAAGAGAAGAAGGTGGTATGATCAGGGAAGAATATATTACATTTCGAGGAAGTTACTTATCTCAAGCGGCCATAAATTATGAATTTTAGTCTGCTATGTACAGAAGCCATAGAATAACTTTACTGTAAACTGTAAACTCTTCATGCAAATAAACAGAGAAGTACCTCGTAATGGCGATGAAGCTGTACATAATCAAAATTAACATTCTGATCGCCATCATTGCTTGTCTCCTGTTGAAGGCTGATCATTTGAAATGGTTATTCAGAGAGAAAAACCAAGGCAACGATAATGCAACATGTTCATCAGTTCAACAATAAATATCACGTTTCAACATGTATTGAATGGTGTTTTTGAAGTGTTTCACTATCATCTGTATATTACAGTTTATGCACGTCTGTATTCGTGTATGAATGAATGTTCGCATTTAAATATAACCTACATAAGTATATTTGCATGTATGTCAGTATAATCCCTCTCAGAATTCATTGAGCAAGTTCAGATAAATGTATTCTTATTCTATTTTGTGAGTTAGCGTAAAAGACGCCTGCCCATCACAAGTTCAATCGGAAATGTGAGACGATCGCTTTAGTGTTCTGCTTAATCTAATGCATGAAATTGACGAAAAGAAAGATGGCGTTCCGGTAGAACTAATATGCAAATTAGTCTGAACAGATTTTCGAAGGATGACGCTATATGCTTGATGTGAGTTGAAAAGATGTGTGAGGCTTGACTAGAGACGAGAAACGACAAGCTTATTCCGATAAATCAAACTCATTTCATAGAGAGTAAACTACAGGTCTCTTAATGAAAGGCTGCGGCGTGTAGGTGAGAGATTTTGAGCCATTCATTGGATGCGATCCACGATGGTTATGCAGGTATCTTTTGTAACGTTCCACATGGGAGAGAAATATTGAATGAGCGACTAAATATGTTCTGGCTCTTAATTCAATGGACAATTTCAGGTACAGTCCTAGCTATTTTAAGGACATATTTTTGGCTGGAGGAATCTCCGGTTATTGTGAATGGTAACATTGGACAAAAGACCAGAAATGCATTCTTGATATGAATTGAATTCTCCTATTTTGCTTTTGAATGAACCACTTTATGCATGTCAGCGCTGTAGGTTGCTTTCCGATTCTCCATTCAGGATATCAGCGCAGATTGACGTGTTACATATACACACACCTATCTCACAGAAATCCTTTCATACACACACTCACACATGCACATGCACGCATTCATATACACACATTCATATGCACACGTTTACACACACAACAGTTCTCACAGAATATGCCCTAAATATTAAACTCTTAAAAAGAAGAGTGATGAACTCTGTCTATACCATTATTTGCGCATATATGCACACATACGTATTCATACATATACAGGCGATATCCACATACATACATACATACATACATACATACATACATACATACATACATACTTCCTTCCATCCATCCATCCATCCATCCATCCATCCATACATACATTCATCCATGCATGCATAACTAAATAAATACATAGAGACATCGACTCATATTCTAGTAAGTTATGTATGCATGTATTGTCCTTTAATCTTTTACTTGTTTTAGATATTAGACTGCGGCCATGATGGGGCACTGGCTTCAAGAATATTAGTCGCACAAGTCGGCCCCAGTCCCCTTTCGTTTCTTGTTCTTTCAGTACCCGTATCGAGCCGCAAAGTTGCATGGACATAGACACACACAAGCTGTGGTTGTCAAATGGTGGTGGTACGGGGCGGGTGAAGAAAATTGCACCGTGCGCATGCTCACATTTGTGACGAACTTTCTTTTCTTCAGGTTCCGTCTTCCAGGTCATTTTCCAGGTCTTTGGTCGAAGCTATTGGAAACGGACACTTGCCCCCAAGTTGCCACTCAGTGAGACTAAATCGTGGTAGGGAAGCAATCTTCTTACCTTTGTGTCGTCGATATGATAATGTTATACAACGCACCTTTGGTCACCATGCATTTCCCCGCTTTGTTGTAGCATTCCACTGGGGCCTCCTCGACAGGTAGTGGCACCAGGCCGATATCTGCCGTGAAGGGCACGTCAGTCGCAGGATCCTCGTCAGTTTCAGATGAGTGAAATGGAGTAAGATGGAATGAAGTGTTATGCTCACGAACCAAGTACGCCGCCGGTCTGGGAATTGAAACGACGGCCTTTCGATCGTAGGGGTAAAATACAAAGCATTGGTCCTCACGCTTTCAAACACACACACACACACATACATACACACACACACACACACACACACACACACGCATACATACACACACACACAAATACACACACACACACAAACACACAGACAATCACACTCAGATATGCAAACACACATCATTTATGTATGAGTGTGTGTGCCCCTCACTCTTTCTCTCTTTCTCTCTATACACACACATATATTATTATTATTATTATTATTATTATTATTATTATTATTATTATTATTATTATTATTATCATCATTATTATTATCATCATTATTATTATCATCGGTATATTAGCACGGGCATCAGGAGTATTTGATTAATATACCTTCTATCACTGAAGTCCTAGAGGTTAAACCTGAAGACCCGCCTTCACCACCTCTAGCAACCCAGCACCACACCTGTCCATTTTTCTTTTACCTAATCTTGACTTTTCCATTCTATTTATTCCCACCGCTACCAATTTAGGCGTCTTAGAATCTTTTACGCTCTACGTTTCTCAGGCCTGCGAACTTGTCTTCTTTCGCAGAAGCGAATATGTATGTACGTATGTATACTTATGTATGTACGTGTGAATGTATGTATATGTATTTATGTACGTATGTATGTATGCATGCATGTATGCGTGTATGTGTGTGCATATATATATATACAAATGCATATATACATATGTACATATACATAAGTGTATATATATGTATATGTGTGTGTACGTATATATACATGCGTTTATACATGTATATATATATGCAAGTATAATATATATATATATATATATACATTTATATATATATATATATATATATATATATATATATATATATATATATATATATATATATATATTCATGCATATACAGATAACACACACATATATATATATATATGTATAAATAAGAAGGGATGTGCATGTGTGTATTATATGTGAATATATATATATATATATATATATATATATATATATATATATATATATATATATATATATATACACGTAGAGACATGCATACTCGCACACACATATCTATAAGTATTTGCGAATGTATGTAAATATGTATATATTTCTGTCCATCTATGAGTGTATTGATTGATTGTCGTGTGAATAAAATATTCTTTTGGGAAGAATTCTTTATGCTAGCCTATCATTTACATGTTAGAAGCTTCCCATACAATTTTCGGCTATTGCGCTGCCAATGCAATACGAATGTATTTAATATGTCAGTTTAAATAACTTACGCAAGTAATCCGAACATTGGCTGGGGGTATAAGCAAGAAATGAGTCTATGCTTACACGAAGTGTTGATAAATATGTAGATTATCCCTAGCAAAATCTCGTGGTTTTGTTCACTGTAAATCGTGAAATTGAATTTCGACCAATGTAATTGTACCCAAAATGCGGTTGTATTATATATGAAGTAAAGAAACATCTAATACAGTGGTTCCGATGCTAAAGAATAAGCTAATAGAAGACGTCCATATGCTTAATAACCCTGGGGTATGTGAGAGAAATTTATTTCGGAATTTAGCAGGTTGATGTATGAGTCATATCTCTGAGGAACATGGAAGAAATTTATTTCAGAATTTAGCATATTGAAGGCAATGTGAACAGCGACATTTTATCTCAGCACTCTCTTCACACATATGAAGTTAGAGAACCCGAAGAAGCTGCTTCGGTCACTTCAATTAAATACACGTAAATGAGTTGAAATGGAATTGAGACGGCAGAAAGCTGTGATTTCCTAAGACTTCACTGATCTATTTCGAGATAGCTGAATTTATTGAACTTTCCAATTTCCGTTACTTATCACTTTAGAATTGGTAAATTTCACATACGTTTGATAGGAATTTCCTTTCTAAAAAGAACATGTAGATTCTATATAATAGGTTTATTTCATTTTAACAACTACCACCATTTTCTATTTATTACCAATTCCAATAGAGACAAAATCTAATTTCATGCTCTTTACATCGAATGCAGCAGATATGTTGTATATAAAAACTGTATCTTGTAGGACATTTTGCCGAAGAATGTCTTAGAAACTAACATGTTGAAATAACATGCTTAAGTATTGTCATAGAGTAATATATTTTCTTTAATGGTTCACAAAATGCTATCCTACAATCTACCATTGCTGTAAAATGTTGGTAGAACTAACCCCAAATATACTTTAAGGCTCTTATTATATTTTTTCGAACTTAGCCCTGTCGGGTTACGTATATATTTCTGTAATATTTAATATAAATTTATCTATCATCTACGTACAGATAAACTTTTCTTTTCCAAAACTGACGACCACTACAAATATTTTTTAATACTCTTTAGGAATATGCCACACACCCACATACGTACACAGAACTGCATGCCGTATGTTGCAATATGCATTAAAATACACGTCAGGTTATCTAATTTAATTGAGAATTCATATGTTTATTTCGCATTGTAGTTCATTAAAAAGAAGGCTTCGGCGTTTCTCTATTTTGTCTTCTCAATATACATCTCTCTCTCCTTTTCCTCAGTTATCACGTAGTTATGACTACATTATGGAATAAGCGTTTCCACTTCGCATGAGTTTAGATGAAATTTGAAGTTGGCTTGGCTGGTTTCTATAACAGTTAAAGCTGCCACATATAATCAGACACGTCATCGTATAGAGGCTATATTCTTGCTGATTACATAACAACAACAAGTTGGCTAACAATCCTTGTTTAGTTTTAAATAAACAAAATGTTCTCTAACCGGTAAATTGACTGCTGTAGTTTATTAACTGCACGGTAGTTTCCGAACTCAGCGCGCCAAAGTGAAGGCATTTGAAAGATACACCTAAATATAACATGTAGAACTTTATACATGGTGGATTTCGGTTGAGCGTTCTGTATTTAGTTCAGGAAATTGTGTTTTGTAAACGACAGACTATGCTGATGATCTTGCAGATGTTTGCGTGTATATATACCTAAATATTAACAAGTGAAACCAAATGGTACATAGGTAAACGTTTTTTTATTTCGTACATTTTCATTCGTCTTGCTTATTTTTACATTTTTATTTTTTGCTGAGATTTTTCTTGAGATCACATTCTTCGTGGTAATGGCGATCTGACGTCTATGTTTAGCATATAGGCTGTCCACTTTTAGTGGTCAATTCTCTTAACTTTGTATGTAAAACAATTTTTAATCTTCCGATTTTTAAAAATATACTAAGCCACTGGTTTTAATTTCTACCCATATATATATATATTATATATATATATATATATATATATATATATATATATATATATATATATATATATATATATATATATATATTATATATATATATATACATACACATATACATACATACATATATATATATATATATATATATATATATACATATACATGCATACCTATCTATCTATCTATCTATCTATCTATGTATCTATCTATCTATATATATATATATAGATATATATATACATGACAGACTTCTTTCAGTTTCCGTCTTTGGTCGATTCAGTGCCATCGCAGGAGACATTTGCCCATAGGACCATGTGAGTGAGAAACAAGCTTGTTACAACACAGCTACACTTGCGCTTCAATCTCTCTCTCTGTCCTTCATTCTTTGCTCAAAGGCAAACGCCCACATTTAACATTCCTCGGCGTCTTGTGTCACCGGGATTTATTAAACTTGTTTTCGTTGCAGCAGATTAACACAATTTACCTCTAAATATTCGATTCTATCGCATTATTGAATATCTCAGAAAGTATTACTTTTTGCCCAGTAAATTTCATAACAATACAAGCCAATTGTGATCCATGTCCAAGGGTTTCGCTTGCTTAAATTGGCTCCAGATTTGCTATAAAACACAATCAATAGCTTTAGAAGCATCAGAACAGAAAGAAGTATTCTTAGATGCTGCTCCCCCCCCCTAAATTAAGGATGGTCGGGTTATCTAAGTACTAGGTAATCATCATCATCATCATCACCAATATTTTCGTCATTACCACCAACCCCACCACCATCATCGTCTACGTCGTCGTCAACATCATCATCATCATCATATATTCGTGACCAGCACTAACCAAATCACACCACCACCACCACCACCACCATCATCACCATTGATCGCTGCCGCCGCCGCTGTCTTCGTCGTCATCATCATCATCCAAAACAACAACAGTAACAACATGCACGTGATATTATGCTCAGTCAAAGTGTACTCCTTGAATGACATATTCTATTTTTCAAACGTATCCAGTTAATGCCTGACCAACATTACACTTAAACAAACCAAGGAACTTCTCGGTAGTTCTTTGACACTCTCAATAAAATAGGGGAAACTAAAGAATGAAGAAACCATAGAAACTTTAAATTCGTTGCCATCGTCGCTCTCGAAAGAATTTGCAATCTTTAAAAGCAAAAGATTTACCCTATTTCCAAATCCATAATACACACGGAAACGTTTGGAGATATACAAAATTATATGTTGGTTTTGTATTTTATCTAAGAAAAGCTTTGTTAAGAAAAATTGATTCCTCAGCCGCACATACACATCGTTCTCTCTCTTCCTCCCGATACACCAACAGCTACACGCGCGTGTGTGCTCAAAAACATATGCACACAGCACAGATATTTCCATTAAAGCATAAAATTCGTTGTCAACACTTGCATACAAGTTTTACATAACCATTCAGGCCGACTCTCGTATTCCATTTACGTCTCCCCACTTCTTGGCTCTGCTGAACATCAAAGACGTGATGGCTAGTAAGAAAGATGATGCACTAGAGCAGTGCTGCTCAAAGGGGTGGTCACGGACGGGTGCCGGTACGCGGTGAGCTTGCAGAAAAGATAGAAATAATAGCAGAATTTCACTGATTTCGTCTTTTGCAGTAAACAACTTATTAGTTTTTCTTTTATTTGTTTCAGTCATTTGCCTGCGGCCATGCTGGAGCACCGCCTTCAATCGAACAAATCTACCCCAGGACTTATTCTTTGTAAGCCTAGTACTTATCCTATCGGTCTCTTTTGCCAAACCGCTAGGTTACGAGGACGTAAACACACCAACGTCAGTTGTCAAGCGATGGTGGGGGAAAAACACAGACACACACACACACACACACACATATATATATATATATACGACAGGCTTCTTTCCAGTATCCCTCTATCAAATCCACTTAGAAGGCTTTGGCGAGCGAGGCTGTAGTAGAAGACACTTGCTCAAGGTGCCACGCATTGAGACTGAACCTGGAACTATGTACCCGGTAAGCAAGCTACTTACCACGCAGCCTCTACGCCTGTTTGTTTAGAATATAAATATTTAGATAAACATATTGTCAACTTTATTATATTCATTATATATATTTTTTCTGGTATAAATCTATATTACTAAGAAATATTACCGGTCCCTACCACATTGGAATAAAAAAACTACCGCCGCATTAGATAGTTTGAGAATCCCTTCACTAGAGGACTGCTGACTGCCTTTGAGTGCTAAGACTTCCGATATCCGAGTATCCTGTTGCATTTTACATTGGAAATCTTGGTCCCCCAATGTCGTCTTCGTGTATAAGTATATCGATCTTGGTTGTAAATGTTGATTTGGTAAATTCCATTTGTCTCAAAGAGAAACAGCATCAGCTGCTTCAAACCCAGCTGTCATAAATATAATCGATGTCCAAAGACCCGACCTTCCTCGCCTCACATCGAACCAATAAAAAAAAAAAGAAATATTAGTGTTCGAGAGAGAAATCAGAAATCATTTCGGTGATCAGCTGGAGGGTCATCGATCATTGATCTTCAAGCAATCTTCTCTGCCATAAGAACATGATGTTCACGACTACTACTACTACTACTACCACCACCACATCTACTACCACCACCTCCACGATTATTACTACCTCCACTACTACCACCACCACCGCCACCACTACTACTACTACTACCACCACCACCACCAACATCAACACCACCACCACCATCACTACTACTACTACTACTACTACTACTACTACTACTACTACTACTACTACTACTACCACTACCACTACTACTACTGCTGCTGCTGCATTTGCTACGTCCTTACAATTTTTACTGCGTTGCATAACAAAGGCTAAAACAAAGGCGAAAATGGTTCAGCTGCCCCCCCCCCTTCCCCCTATGATCCTACGATGTGTTTTTTGGATTAATCGCCAAAATCAGGAACAGCAAAGATAAGTGGATGCTATCGGTTGCCTTGGCCGTCAATTGATATCGATCGGTGAATTTACAATTTTTAGTAACATAAAATTTTCAATAACAACAGTTCACATTGTTTTATGTTTATTGTTGTTTACGAACATTATTTTGTTATGTTTTTGATGAATTTAAACATAATTTGCATTAATTATACATAATCTGATTAAATGAATGTCTGATACTAGAAATATAATTCATATGTATATGTGTACACGTGTATGTATTTGTGTACCAGTGTATATATAAATGTGTAAAACGTGTGTGTGCTTGTTTCATTGTGTGTATGTGTGTGAAGACCTATGTGAGTGTATTTGTGTAAATCTTGTTTATATCTGCTTTCTCACTGTTGTGGTATAATATTTTTTTGTGTATAAGGATATGTATATGAGTTTGTATGTGTGTATAGTCATAAATACGCGTGAAGCGGTACGTGAGTGTATTTATGTGGTTTGTTTATGCGTTTGAGTCTGTGTGCGTGATATGTTGTGTTCGTTGTTGTCTGTTATGAATGAAAGAAATTTTGTTCACATTTTAAGTCCATTTTCCATGAATGATTGTAAATGTAATAAAGCAAAAAGAAAGATCGCTACACATACAAACACCAAGAACTAGCTTATTCTGTTTGCCGGCGAACGCATTCGTACTGATTCACACGCACAAACATCAACACAGAACTACGCACCACAACATATACACAATGTAAGCACGACAACAGCCGTACAAACAAAACACGGGCACTACTAACATTTCACACACATGCACACGTGGAAAACACATACGCAAACATTATCACAATAGACACACACATACATACATATATATATATAATATATATATATACATACATACATACATACATACATACATACATACATACATACATACATACATACATACATACATACATATATATATGCACAGACCGTATATTGTTATTAGAAAATATCCGAAATATTCTATCATTTGTTGATGTCTTCTGCTTATCCGTATTTTTTCTTTTGGTCATTTGCTTTTTTTCTTCATAAAAAAAATACAAAACAAAGCAAAATTATTGTATTGTTTTGCAATCTGTTAGATTTCATATGAAAACAAGGAATCTCTGAAATAAATCAGAAAGAAAAAAAGCAAGAAATGATGGAACATCTTCTATGCAGCTGTAATAGTTCAACTGATTTTCTTAGTAAGAATAAATGTAACTTAAAAGAAATAGAAAAAATATATAAAGTCCACCATATTTGAAGTTCTATAGATTTTTTTTCTTCTAATATCTTTAGACACTCCATAACGTGATGTTTCATATTAAGATACTGTAACTATCAGGACATATTTTACCTTGAAATTCTTGACATATCTGTCTTTTACTCCAGTTAAGGATTGGAATTACCAGGAATAATCTTTTCTACATCTTCTGACCTCTATCTTATTGGAATTCTTCGTATTAATTGAATCTATATCCATCTAGAATCAGAAGCTTTAAGAGAGCGAAAGCTGCACAGAAGTGAATTTTAAAGGGCAGATAACCTAGTGGCCCGTCTCTCGTTTCCAATTATGTTGCCCGTTGGCTTCTCTGTGAGAACCTCACCCGTCGAATGACAGCTTATATATTTAATCTAGCAGTTGCCAAATACTTGACCTCCAGTTACGTTGTACTGGGATTCATAACAGCTGTTGCAAGTATAATCGGATCTGATATAGTATTGCATGATTTCCATTCATCTCTAATTTAAAACATAGTTAAATGATGATAAATTGTATTGGCAAATGTTCTGCTAAAATTAAAAGGAGCACCGAAGGAGGATACAGCCTGTGTACGGATATAACACAAATATCAATGATATTATAGAGACATAATTCCGAATCTATAAACCGAAATAAAATGAGTGAAGGTCATACATCTTGACATACATACAGAAGAATATGCGTAGATCAAGAATCCTAATGTCGCACTGGTATTTTAAGTGATCTCAGATATATGAATGTTACGATTAACTAAATCAAGATTAAAGTACTGCGCGTACGTGTGTGTGTATATACAAACATACACACATTTATATATACATATATGTACCTATAAACACACACATATATTTGTACATACATAGATATATGTGCACATACGCTTATATATATATTCATACCTACCCTGTTACGTATCAAATCACTACCTACATACTAACCTACCTACCTACCTACCTACCTATATATATATATATATATATATATATATATATATATGTATATATATATATATATATATATATATATATATATATATATATATATATATATATATATTGGGCCTGCTCACTTAGCCAGCGAGGTGGCGTCGTTTGAAGGCTAAAACAATGCGAAGTGCATTGTGATCATTGTGACCAGCGATGTGTAGCAACATCTGGTAGCCTGGTCGATCACGGTGATCACGGTGATATATTATATATATATATATATATTTTCAATGTGTATAAATAGCAACGAAAATATAAATAAATATTTACCAGGGTAGAGAAAATTCAGTTAAGTGCCAAGTATATTACAACTTACTTATAAAGGTAGAAATTCAAGGGTTAACTGAAATGTAAAAATTTGGTTAAAAATGGCTTATTGATGTGTTTTGTTCCTTTTTTCCCTGACGAAATGATTTCGTTGTCTTACATCATTTTTATTCCCTCCGAAATAATCTCCATTCTTCTTTCTAAATATAGGTTGGAAGTATAAATGATTTGAATAAGACCTGCGTTTGACTCCATTCCTAATATATATATATATATATATAATATATATATATAATATATATAATATATATATATATATATAATTATTGCTTGATAAGCTCATGATATATTTCTATATACTACTATTCGTTTACTGTGCTGAGATCATGACAAACAGTCTTTTTAACATTTCTGGTGTCCTAGAGCAATCATCATATACTGCCCACATACTATAACGAATTGAAACTTGAACAACACGATGAGAGAAAAATGCGGATGTAAAAAGTGAAAATTTGAAAAAGAAGAAATGGAAAAGCCCATCAGAAAGAAGAAAACGGGGGAATTAAAGTCATTTCCCATTACACCGTAAAATACAAGGTTGGAAATATAGTGGCTTAATGTGTCTGGTACAGTTATTCAATCCGGACAGGGAAACACTTTCCAATTAACCAACAGGAACTTATCCATATACTTACAACTGCTGAATATTTCGGACCTAGAATTCATCAGTGAGTTAGAATTCCTAGAAACTGATCTGAAGCTATGCGTAGCTGAAAGAACTCAGATCTAGAATTAAGATGCTTTTATTACGTTTACGTAAATTATGTATATACGTTTACGTAAATTATGTATATACAAACCCATGCAGACAGACAAACACACACGTCACAAAAAAAAAAACTGTAGAACGGCTCACAGTCTCATAAATAATTATGGAAAACGAACATTTTCAACGCTAAAAATATGCCGAAATACGACGTAGGAATACATCTTGATTATTTGAGAGGGGCTCAGCGACACATTACACGTATTTCTTCTGCAAACAATAATCCTGATCGGCTGCTAATACAGGAATGATGAACAAGGCTAGCAGCTTGGTGCACAGAATATTTAATATAAGTGTTAATAACAAATCAGCAGTAATTATATAGTCTTTATTTATACACTACAAAATATCTGAATTGAGTATAAACAGTAAAATATAAACAAATAAATATAAACAATTTATAGTTCTTTAAAATGAATGTAAATTCCCCTTTTCTATTTTATCGATACTGGGTAAAAATCCTTGCCTTAACCATTTCAAAGATTCTTCATCAACTGTCTTTTACAAAAACTCTACGTGTAGGACTTTCTCTTCCCAATTAATGCTTTTTTTTTGTATTAGTCCTAATATTATACTCCTGGAGAGTCTCACCACTTTCACACATCCCCTCACTCAGTGCAGCCAGCAACATTCTTTCACCACTATTCCTCAGATAAGCATGTCAGCATTTGATCTCATTTACAACACTATCCTCTATTTCGCTTCATTATTTCTAGTATGAAGCCATCCATGCGTAGCTATCCTTTTCCTTGTTTTTCTATGTTGGCAAGTCATTCCTTTGCCCATTCCACAACTCATGCGTAGTCACATGTCACCTGCAGCTCACAAAACTGAAGCCTCTAAATAGGTGCCCTCCATTCAGCTTACATCTCCACAGCTTTTATTACTCTCCTGATATATTCGGGATAAATTACATCGTTCATCTTCCAGCGGATGAAAATGTATCCCTGTATCTCCATGTCTTTGAATTACTATTTCACTTCATGAGCCAGGGTTCCATGTTGGTTTGTCTGAGATTCTCTGTCCATATATATATATATATATATATATATATATATATATATATATATATATAATATATGTATGTGTGTGTATATATACAATCTTTTATTTCTTTTCAGTATTAGACTTCGGCTATGATGTGTCCCTGCCTTCAAGAGATTTTAGTCGAATGGATAGATCCCAGTACTTATTTTTTGGCAAGGCCGGTGTGTATAACATCTATCTTCATTATCATAAATAGACTTTTTAAAATAATATAATATTAATATTATTCAGAGATATTATGTCGCACGGTATCATGGACTGGAATTGAACCGGGAACCACGCGATTGGGCAGCAACATATATTTACATACAGGCGCGCATATATATTTACGCTACCAACTTAACGTGATGTCAATTATTTGAAATTTCACAGACGCAGAGGAGAACCCCCAAATACCATAATTATGTGGGTGTGTGTGCGAAGTATATATTCTGTGTCGAGTGTATATGATACACTGTTTAGTATTCCTCATATTCGCCATAATTTCATACTTCAAATATGAAAAAAGAGACTGTAGCTCTTTTTGCCCCAGTAGACGGTTACATACCGAATTATACTCACAAATATATTCCTTCCTTGTCATATTAATTTGCGAATAATATTCTTCAAAATCTTCTTACCTGTCCAAACTCGTTTTTGATGAGTAGCCTCTGGCCATTCTTACTCAAGTTGGCAGTAATTCAAACCATGAAATCCTAGACTTCATTATCATATGTATATTTCTTAAAATAAAATAAAATAACTCTAATGTTAATCACAGGTTTAGCTTCAATTCGAATTAGCTGATATTCTAACATGCTTGCTACCAAAGGTAGATATTTATTATCAGACAAAGATGCTCTTATGACACATCGGTCGTTCTCTCAAAAGTATTTCTCTATTTTTCAAGATAGCAATTCTTCATATAAAATTTTTCTTCCGATATTAGTTGTTTGTCTATCATTAGTAGTTTGAAAGCATTTTTGCGATACCATATTTCTTATTCTTACTATTTGCCGTTTTCTTTCGTTTGCAAACACAGTTCCGATGTATCTTTTATATTTTATTCTTTCCTTTTTCCAATCATTAGACTGCGGCCATGCTGAAGCACCACTTTGATCAATGATTTTGTCGAATGAATCAGCTCGGTATTTATTTCTTGGCACCTCTCTTCTACTTATTTGATCGGTGACTTTTGTCGAACCGCTAATGTTTAGGGAGAGGGGTCGTAAAAACTCCAACATCGGTTGCCAAGCAAAGGTAGGAGCAACCTCAGACACACAGACAGACAGACAGACACACACACACACACAATCTCTCTCTCTCTCTCTCTCTTTCTCACACATACATATGTACGACTGGTTTCTTTCAGTTTCCATCTAACAAATCCTGTTACAAGGCTGGAGGCAATCCTGTCAGTCGGCTGGACACAATAAGAAAAGACAATGGTCCAAGGAGACATGCGGGGGGAATCAATCCGAAATTATGTGGTTGGGAAGTAACCAGTATCTGCAAAATATAGGTCGACGTGGGCCATGCTTTCTTGCTGATATTTCATTTCAGCCGCAACGATCCTAGTTTCTCTCAACAATAATTATCCTGGCCTATATCGCCCACTATGTGATTTATAAACAGGAATGTGTATTCCGAGGAATATTTGACTGTTCTATCTAGCACGACGATCGGGTTGACAAAAGCTCTATTGTTGACTCAGGGTTATATTCGGATTAAAGCGGAGTCGCTAGACATCCAATAACAATGAGAATATTTTTCTTTAGATAATATCCTTTAAAAGATTATTAGAGATAATAGCTTGACGTTGCATTTCTGGAGATTTAATGGCAGCACTGAATGTTTTAGTAGCTTTATCACTCGATCATAAATTAGTGTTTAGAAGATAGAAACTAAAACTTAGTATGTGTTCTTTTTGTTCATTATTATTTTTTCTTACTATTCGTTTAAAATAATTTTCCGTTCCGTTCTTCCTCATTCTGTAATTTCTATCGTTGTAATGACATATGTGAAATCAGAAAATTTTCAATGTTAAGCTTCATAAAAATAGCGGTCAATTTAAAGTTTCTGTTTCTAGTTCAAAGATAATAATATATAATTAGCATCATTATAATCAAATTTTTTTTATCGGTTTTGGCCTGCAAAAATAAATTATAGTGATTCTAACGATACACAGTTCGTGCAGCAGGCATATTGGAAAGTATTGCATTTATGAGAATAGTTACTGGCGTTCATCTGAGAGTGGTGTACACAATTTATATCATATTGAATATTATTTTATCATATACCACACATACATACATTATTACATACATACTTACATATATACTACATACTTATATACATACATAAATACATGTATACATAATGGCTTAACTATACACAAATATATAATATTGGTAGACTTAATTTGCCGTCCGATTTCACACCACAGCATAACTCGTGGAGACCATATGCTGAGTAGAGGATGTGGTAAAAACTAAGGCCAGGTCTCCACTTAGAAGCAATTTCTTGGTAACATATTTTAGAGTATTAACAGTGTGCTATTGGCACTGCTCTGCATCCATTCTGTTCGCCGAAATTATCTGACTGTTTGTGTGTAAATCTCTACCTCTCTCCATCTACTTATATCCACATACATGGTAAGTGATCCTTCTTCACACATGATATATGTGCGTGTATATGTGTGTGTATGTATACATGTGTGTGCAAGTATATGTATGAATATATTCATACATACGCAAACACATACATACGAACACGCATGTATCAATATATATATATATTAGATGCGTTTGAATGTATACAACTTGAAACTCATTTCTGTTTGTGGAAGACCTTTAAACGTCGATGCTCGACGAATAGAAACTACGACAAATTCAATATAAAGCATAAAGATATGTTCTGATGACCACATGATCCAGTAAAGCCACCGGTTTATTTTACGTAAGTATCTCTCTGTTAAGTACACAGCTTCTTCCATGTTAATTCAAGGAGATGATTTAGGAGATTGATAGACAGAAAAATTCATCCTCGAAAGATATCGAGATCCATTACGCGCAACATCCACACATTCAACACAACACACACACACACACACACACATATACACAACACACACACACACACACACACACACACACACACACACACACACAAGCACACGCATGTCAAGTATCAGTTGTGTCGAATTATGGAAACACTGTACAAGCAATGCTCTAGCGAACGGTTGGCTGTGATGGCTAAAAGGAATTCAACAAAAGTAATTACGTTAGCACAGATAAAAACACAGTTTTCTTTCCTTTCCTCCAACGTCCTTTTCCTCCTCTCACATATTTAATCATCACAGTTACGTTTCATCCAAACACATTAGTCTGGCCAACGTTTCTCAAATCATTCCTCGGCGGCAGTTAATGCTATGCAATCCCGTCATCCATATTTTCACCTACTTCTCACCGCCATTGATCTGTCAATATCTGGCGAGGATGGCCTTCACACTTTATGTTTGCCGTCTCTATTTTACTGATTATACGTAACTGAAAAATACACCCACACACACCTTCCATACATATATACATGCATACATACATATACATACATGCATACATATATATATATATATATATATATATATATATATCAATATGCATATATACATATACACACGCATATGTACACACCCACGCACACCCACACACACACACACACACATATATATATATATATATGTATATTCTTAAACATACTATTTTGGTACCGGAAAGCGATTTTCGTCACTACTTCAGGGAGTCCCGGGCTCGGCTGACTCCGGCTGACAGTACCCGGTATGGGCCCCTGTACAGGGTTACGGAAAGGGGACAACCTTGAAAGAAATCCGGTTTAGTGTTCGACTCAACACTCTTCCGGCAGCTCCTGCAGCCAAGCTGGTGCCAAACGTAATGCTTTGCACTCCTTTAGACTACATCAGCAAGGTCGAGAGAGGAATCCTGACGATTGGGCTACCCAGGATTTTCTTACATCTAGCCCAGGCCTGCGCAAAACTGGAGAGGAAACTGGAGAGGACATGAAATTTAAAAACCAGACTGGATGAGTTTATGCGCAACTCCATTGTATCCCGAGACAAAAGGATGCCAACAATTTATTATTTTATACGAAAATACCGTAGACAGTGACCTCGAAGTTTCGGTCAGCTGCGCCAACGTAGGAATGCCTGTCTTTAAACATTCTTGAATATGTATAATAAATTTGTACCCTACAAAAGAATAGAGTAACCCGTGAGATTAAAGTAAAATTGTTCTTATTATAACTCATCATAAAAACAAAAACTAATATACTTAGCATATATATATGTGTGTGTGTGTGTATGTTCATTTGTGTGAGTGTGTATATGTGTGAGGGTATATTTATCTATATGCTTGCATATACACATACGAGCACACATATATGTGCATGCATACGCATAAACTAAGGTACTCATAAATACTGATCGAAACTCTCCCGCTGTCTCTTTTTCCGGAAGCGCATGGTAATATCCGTCAATATTTCACGCCATCATATAAATATAACGTAGATTATTTACATTATTTACATTTGATGGATATTTGTCCCCATCTTGTTTGTTGTTAACACAACGTTTCGGCTGATACACCCTCCAGCCTTCTTCAGGTGTCTTGGGGATTCTCATTCCTAAGGTTCGAAAATTCCCCAAGACACCTGATGAAGGCTGGAGGGTGTATCAGCCGAAGCGTCGTGTTAACAACAAACAAGACGAGGACAAATATTCGTGAAATGTAAATAATGTAAATAAGTTACACAATTCCTCTTTACTTAAATATAGAACTGTATATTACTTAGATCCATAAAACAATATTATTCACTATTTAACAGAAAAGCAAATCTAGCACTTCCAAAACTGCAGTAACAAAATACATCATGCGTTTTGGTCTTAAAAATAGAAACGTAAAATGCATATTTCCTATTAAAAGCTTCATCAACAGGACCCTCGTCACACCTGGGCGTGCTTCAAAATATTATGGGTGGGAGCAGATTCGTAATAATGCTGCAGTGATGTATCACCCTTAAGTTTTGCGACAATATTGTCAATTTTATGTTTCAAAGATTGTTTACAAACAGGTAAAAATAGTTGTTCAAAATTTCTATATTTTTGAGCCCCTCCGCCTCTTAATGCCTCAACCTCTCCCTCGGTCCCTTGTTGATTCTTGATCTCTTATGAACATCCTTTCAAAATTGTTTTAAACACAGGAGATGTTGATTATCCAAAAGATGCTTTCCATCTTTGCCTCCTCGACTCTCCTCTGTTTTGAAGCATGTAACAAGGTCTAAATTTTAAAGATTACGGCTTTGTGCTTTAGGGTTATGGTATAGGTTTAAGGTGACCAGGCTTAGAATTTATGGTTAGCGTTTTGAGTTAAGTGAAGAAGAGATGTACTTCTTTCGCAGTATCACGATCTTACTTGTTTTAGACAGAAATATAAAGACATTGTTAAAATATAAATAGAATATAAACTCCACCAATTCTAAAACATCGTAGTGTATTCAATTACTATTATCGCACATTATTTTATGAAATTTATCAATTTTAATAACATTATTTTAATCAATATATGAGCAAACTATTAGGTCTGTCCTATATTTAAACCAAACATATTATAACTTCTGAAGTTTGTGCTGATACTGAAAATTTACGAAATTTATAACATTGCTGTAAACGAATTTGATTAACTAACACAAATATTATATTCATAAAAATTCATTAAAATAATTGTAATCTTCTTGACGTAGAAAAGAAATGTTCAAAAAACTTTTCAATTTCGAATTTTATTTTGTGTATGAAGCTGTCTATGAATGCGCGTATCAAAATGTTGCTATTTCATTGATGCTTCAGAGAACGTTGATAAAGTGTAAATATGTAGGCCAATGTGGAGATGAGTCAATGTAGGGAGATAGGACTCGCAAGAAGCCTGGCTTACAGCCAAAAAAAAAAGTAGATATTTGGTAAAGTAGTCTTAAATGAAGATAATGAAGACCAGAACTGATACCTACAGAAATAATATTTTCTGAAATGTAACGTTTAGCAACACTTAGTTCCTTGTAGATTACGCTGACCAAATACTTTATAGTCACGAGTTCAAAGGGAGGTGAGAATTTTGAAACTACTAAGATGCTTCTGATTCAGGAGGCAAAGATTCCACACCTGTTCCAATACAAATTATCAAAAGCACCGCGTAAATAGGATTAAAAAGTAAAAGTAGATATTTGTTATAAGATTGACATTATTACTGGTGATTGTGTAATATATTCTGGACCTTTATGAGTGTGGTGAGGAATAAAACGATCATCTTTTAAATTAATTGTCTCAGCCAGAGAGAAGATGCGCTGAGATTTTCTCTTGTCTATTCTGATTCTTTTCAAAATAAATATTCAATACACTAAAGTATAAGACATATTCATTCAGAAGTGCAAAAAAGGACGTAAAAAGAAAAAAAAATCACTGTAGTGACGTAGTGACAATTTCTTTATTGCTTGAAAAATCAATGGCATTGAATATAGATTTGGGGCTAGTAACCTGTTTCCAAATAGCACTTGCCTCCGTTCTGATGTTTATGTCATAACTGTCGTGTTCTGCATCTCACATCACTTCTTAAGTTGTATAATTTCATTTTGCATCATAACAGTTGTCTACGACTTCTTTTTAGGTACCGTCGTAAGTATTTCTATTAAGTTAGAGTCTTTTGTGAGAGAATATTCAAAAAGCCGTAAAAACAGTCCAGAAATTTTCATTTTCATTATCGTTGTCATGACAACTGGAATTTTCATTGCCATCACACTGAAGTGCAACTTAACTAACTTCTACAATGCATCGTAAATAAAAGCGACTGTTTCCAGTTCTTCATTGTCAATTCTAGATGCTTTCCCATTAGTCGTCCTGCGTTTCTACCTTTCACTACAAGCTACATTTTTTGTGGGACAAAATTCCCATGCCTGCTAAAATATATGTTTTTGACAAAGCATTATTCCTGTTAATATATCTTTCAAATTTATAAGTATATTCACCATTCTAAGATGTACAAAATCATTACAACAATAGCAAAATAGAGAATCCTAAACAGAGTCAGCCACTGAACCACGAAGTAGAACAGTCACACTAAACACTGCATTGTTTAGGATGGTACAATGATAATTTTGGTTGACATAGCCTCATATCAAATCCATATAAATGAAGTCTGGGAAAAACATGAGGTTCTATAGGTTACGTAACATGAGAGGTTGAAGAATTTGAAGGATGATGTAATGTTGCAGATGCAATTAACTCTGGTTGATTTGAAATGGTAATCTTTTCGGTCTCGTCATTTTCCCAGGCTTCGGAGACTTTAGAAGTTCCGATCGAAAACATAGACAAGATTGATCTTTGTCGTTTTATAGCTTTTTAATTTGAATAAAATGCAATTTTTTTTAGTTCATGCGAAATGAAATAACATTGCTTTAAAGAAAAGCAAACTATAAATATTTATTATTTTGAAAAATAGAGTGTCCAGGGAATTTTCTCATAGACAAGCCGAAATGTCTGTTCCGACTTTATATTTTTTATGTTGCGGCATGATTTTGAACGGAGAGATCACGTCATAATTCAAATTGTGTAGGCAGAATATAAGCTATTGATAATCTGGAGAAGTCCTTACCTTTTTCGATGACAATCAAAAAAAAAAAAGAACGTAAATTTGTCATTGCTAAGAGAATGAGATTCTGAGAGGAACTAATCACTTCCGATATCTCTTTTTATTTGTATGTGTGTGTAGGTTTGTGTATATATGTATATACACAAATATTTATGTGTACATATATATTTCAAGTGACACCAAACGTTTTGCTTCTTCATTCTCATTTTAATCTTTGTCTTCCTGCTCAAAAACAAACGACTTCCATCCGCCTCTGGTCCTCAGTCTCCGCCTTACACTCTCAGGAGCAGTTCAAACCGGAGTTTTAGTGGTACAGCAAATCGGGTTTACCTGTTACCTTACATCAGTTGACGAAAACACCTTATATATTCTGTACAGACACACACACACACACACACACACACACACACCACACACTCACACACACACACACACACACACACTCACACACACACACACTCACACACTCACACACACACACTCACACACACACACACACACACACACACACACACACACACTCACACACACACACACACACACACACACACACCACACACACACACACTCACACTCACACACACACACACACCACTCACACACACACACACTCACACTCACACACACACACTCACACACACACACACACACACACACACACCACACTCACACACACACACACACACACACACACACACACACACACACACACACACACACACACACACACACACACACACACACACACGCTCAGATATTGTGTTTTTATTTGATTGTGCGCGCGCATGTGTCCATGTGTGCTTGTATGTTTGTACACAGAATATCGCCTTGGTGAAATGGTAAATTTTTACGACTATGCAGTGTGCAGCTGACACGAAATTCTATTACAAATTTTTCTACCTTCTTTTGTATTTCATATATATTGACGTTAATGTTAGAATTGTTCATACATAAAGTGATATATACCACCAAACAGATATAGGTGAATTATCAATGCTTGTTGTAGACCCGTTATTGTTATATGGACTGAGTTGACTAAAATTTTAATTGTTGAAATTTGCCGTGTATTGTAACTCCTAGACACATAATTACAAATATATGGATAGCGTGTCTTTGTGCGTGGTTGCCTGTCGATGTTTCTGTATATAAATTATTGTGTACAGTTTGTTGTCAACTTCTTCTGAATTGTATAAATGCAAATACAGTGCTAAAATAGCAAAGAGAGAAGCAGTCTATAGTGTGATGGAAAGCATCTCAAAGGTTGGAAACGCCGCCCAGATATTTAAATACATTGACGAGAATGGTGCCTCATGTTGTGCAAGAAAAGAAGCATGTCTAGACATCTTTTGTTCGGTGCCAAAGCTAAATCAACTCCAGGAATTCTAATTAACACGACGATAACTTTTGCGGTAAATGCATCGCCGCTTAAGTATGACATTTACTTTTCAATCGTCAGACTTAGGTCGGTGTAAAAACTTCAACGTCAGTATCTTTATCATATTGATTAATGATGTTATCTCCTAATCACATTGGACTGAACTACGATCAAAGCATGTCTGACGATAAACTATTCCATTCTTTTCTCCTGTAGAGTGCACTGTAGGCAACTTTAACCGATGTCTCTCCTAATTTAAGTAGGTATTCTATGTGTTGAGCAGAATAATTGAATGCTTCTCTTTTTTTTCTTTGAATAATTAGAATAAAATATCGTATTATTGTTTACTTCCACACCCTCCCCCCAAAACGAGAAAAAAGAAAAAAAAAAGAGAAAAATAAGATTGTGTAGAGTCCATTTGAAATATAAGCAATTCATTTAATAGAAGTGTCTTCGATAATTTGACAAAATAGTATATCTACCGGACGAAATTACCTGCGGCATGCTTTTCACTTCCCTTATGTCCTGTGTTCAAATTATGGTGAACACAACGGTGCAATTACATCCTTCAGGTGTTCTCTTCAAATGTTGGTTTCGACGTAATTGAATCATAGTATTGAAATTCATACTTCACTCGGTGATAGAATACTGTTGTGAATCCCGACCAAATATTTTTATTAATACTAGTAGTCTTGACTATAACCTGGCGATTTGCGGCGACTGTGGATGTTATTAGTATTAAAAGGCATAAGCGGTGGGCATTCCCACAGTGTAAATCTTTTATAACTGTACTCAAAGCAAGTTTAAACATTAAAGGTTGTATTCTCGTATTTTGAGTTTTATACACATTTAATATGTATAATATAACAATTATTAAGGAGTAAAGCCTAAGGTTGTATCTATGAACATTTGGAAAACTAGGTAACTTGTAACGAAGTTCCCAAAGTTGAGCAATTCCACTTTATGAATCTAATCTGTTTGCTTGTCATCGATACTTGAAAACTATTAATAAAAGAAGCAGAAGCATAGATTTGCTGGTGAGAATTTAGCAAATGGAAGTCGTAACTAATTACACTGGAATCAAACGGTAGAATAATAAATTAGTTTACTACACGAAACTAATTTTAAATGTTTCAAACAATATGTATATGCTTGTGAAATTAATTACATTAAGACACGAATATTCTTTACAACCATTGGTTGCTCATTTTTCATATGGATAATTTCTGAATTAATCCTCGTAAGACACGAAAAGTTTGATTACAACATGACAATAACTGCCGTAGGCTTGTTAAACTCTTACGCAACTGTTAATGCTGAGGTACAATATGTGGGTTTTTAAATTATTAACTAAAGTTTAACATCTTTTCAATTTAAGATATATTAAAGAAATGTCTGCAAGTGATTTCTGATTATAAATGAGTGTATCTCGACAAAAAAGAAAATGTTATGCTCTGTGCATCGAAGCATGTGTTTACAGACACGTATATATACAAAACACTCGTAAATAATATATATCACACTGCCACCCATACCGACACCGACAGCACGCATACAAACACGCATTTTTGAGAGATTTGATCATTGATGATGGAACGTTTGCGGAGTAGCTAGAAAGAAGTAACATGAGCAAGATATTTGGGATGCATAACAAAGCTGACGAGTACTGATATAGAGGGCGCTAAACATCAACAACATGTGTGAGTATATGAAGATGTGATTGGATATGCTTATAAGAAAAGCAGACGAATGGGTTCTTAGAAAGTAATTTGTGCTCATGGTCAGAGAATGTGGAACGCTTGCATTAGGGTTTTGGTAGACGTATTTGAGTTATTTCAGCTTCATATATTTTATTCAACGAATGAACAGAGTGCAAAGAGTCCAGAGGATGTGGGAAAGAGGGATAAAGAAAACAAAATATATAAAGATTATCTGCGAAATGGAGACCGTGTCGGAAATATATTTACCTACAGAGAGGCATGCCAAAGCCAGGTCTGTGTCCTAACGGCAGTAATATATTGTATAATAGCCTCCTCCACACTCTGGCATAAGCACAAATACATATTACATTTAGCATCATTTATCGCCCTTTACTGAATCTCCTTAAGCTGGAGGCAAATAACAAAGACAGTAGTTTGATAATTTTGTAACGTTTGTAAGATAAAGAAATACTTGTAATTAAACTGTTTCTAAGGAAACCGTTTTAAGCCTCACCAAATATAAACCTGGACATAGATATTTCCACATTTTAAAAATATTTATTTAACGCTCAAAATACAAGTAACATAATTTTTCACAAACATTACATGTTTTCAGATTACTGTTGATTCTTATCTCTGAATGATTTATTACAATTCCATATATATTAAATTGTCTTTATGATTCAAAATTTTCCTGAATATTTTCAAAACATTTCTAACAGAAAATTATGTAATACATATCTAACTGTAATACAATAAATATGAGAACCAATTCATAGAATCTTACTATACGGCGTAGGGTATTCGTTTTGAAAGCGTACAACTTTAGTCCTCTTTAGAAAGAAGCTTGATACCTAAACACTTCCACATTTTATCTTACTAAACTTTCATAAGGTAATCATATATTTGTTTCATCGGATTTTATGTCTTATCAAATTACCACCGATATTCGTATATGAATGATATATTATAGAAGACAAATTTGATATCTACGAAATAGCTTTTGTTTTTAAAACAGTCTTAAAAAATTTCTAACAGAAGCTTAAGAAATCTATATTTAGTCTTACGTCCCTATATAATATGAGTAAAAATCCTTGAATCCTATTTACGGCACCGAATGTTTGATTAGCAGAACTCATTT
>NC_043008.1:3144330-3151830 GCF_006345805.1 Octopus sinensis | reverse complement strand
GTATTTAGTTATTAGGATAAATGCGAATATCTTTCAAAATTCAATTTGCGCTTGTAAATTTTTATGCTTAATGCTATGTTTCTAGATTTAATAGCATGTTTTTTTCCCCAATTTCTTGTTGTTGCCAATATTGTTATTATTATTATTATTATTACTATTATTATTATCATTATCCTTATCATCATCATCATTATTATTATTATTATCATTATCATCATCATCATCATCATCATCATCATCATTATTTTTATTATTATTATCATCATCATCATCATCATCATCATCATCATCATCATCATCATCATCATCATTAATATTACTATTATCATTATTATCATTATTATTATTATTATTATTATTATTATTATTATTATTATTATTATCAATAGCTTCATCATGATGATGATGTTAAAAATATGCTTTATGCCGTTTATTTTTTATGTACTTATTTCTGTAAAGAAAAGAAATAATAGTTTTCAGCAAATGTTTCATTTATTCAGAAACTTGTATTAAGATGTCGTACAATAAATACGGTTTTGCAAGATGATAAGCATATTGCTTTTGACTGCTGTAGGTCATTCAGGAAATTGACAGAGATACGTGTAAAAAAATTATAATAACATTTAAACTATAGGAAAAAACAATACCGAATACAGATATATAAATTGAAATTTGGAGGTGAACCTAACTAAGCTATGAAAATATGATAAAAAATTTTTGGTGAGTTATTATAGTGGTTTTGAAATTAACATAGAAATATGTAGTTTTGCTAAAGCTGTAGAGACACAGGTAACAGAGAATTGTACAAGAACGGTCAAAATGTAGTGCCACATATATGATGCCCACATACTATACAATTATTGTGGGTGGACATCATTTAACAACAATGCTAATGGACTTCGCCATGAATTTAAATCTCGTGAAAAGGCAATGGCGTGAGTTCTGATTAGATATTTTTTATCATGGTAACTGCAGGGTGAAAACTTATTTCGTTCTGAAATACAAGGTGCGGACGGTATTTGAGGTATATAAGGCAGCGAGCTGGCAGAATCCTTAGCACGCCGGGCGAAATGCGTAACCATATTTCGTCTGCCGTTATGTTCTGAGTTCAAATTCCGCCGTGGTCAACCTTGCGCTTCATCCTTTCGGGGTCGATAAATTAAATACCAGCTACGCACTGGGGTAGATGTAATCGACTTAATCCGTCTGTCTGTTCTTGTTTGTCCCCTCTGTGTGTAGCTCCTTGTGGGTAGTAAAGAAATAGGTATTTCAAGTCACATGCATATTTTATTCATTATTTTATTTGACTAATTTTTATTGAACTTCTATTTCAGAAAATAACAATGGTGGCCCTATGATTACTAATGAAATGAAAATGGATTCAGTGATTGTGCCTTTCGAGGCTAAACATGGATATTTAGAAATTTCTCGTTTTCTGAAAGTTGCAAGAACTTTTGTCCACAAAATTCGGTGTGAGTTATAAAAAAGAAAACAAAATTGCAAACGATCTGATTCTATGAAGACATCTGACTTTATTCAAGAAGTTAAGCAAAACATTGAAGATAACCCAGGAAAATCAATGAGGTCAATTGTAGAAAAAAATCGTGTGTCAGAAAAAAACAAAAAACAATCAGAAATTTCGTTCATGAAGACATCAGATACAAATCTTATGTGATGAGGAGAGGTCAATTCATGTAAGAAAACAACAAAAGAAAACCATTTAATCAAACCCAAAATATTTTAAAGCAAACTTTACAATCTATCAGAAGAGGTGTGATTTGGTTTTACTCAGATGAGAAAAACTTTGATCACGACCAGTAGACTAACAGAAAAAATGACAGATGGATATGTGCAGACCCTTCTGAGGTTCCAAGAGTAATGCATATAAAATTTCCTGCAATTTTCATGGTTTTGGGTGCTGTTGTAATGAAGGACATGTGATGCCGCCTCAATATTTTTCCAGAAGACCTTAGGATGAATGCTGGATAAAATTGTTAAACCCTGGATCAACAGTGAATGCAATGGAAAGCCTCATGCCTTTAAGCAAGATTCTGCACCATCACACAAGGCTCAAATGACACAAGAATGGATGGCCGACAGTTTGCATGATCTCATGCAATATTTGACGTCCTAATTCTCCAGCTCTCAAACCACTTCCCTACTTTATATGGAGCACTGTTGAGAAAAATTGACAATGAATACCCCCAGAGCTCCAAAGATTCTTTGAAAGCCGCCATAGTTCGTGTCATGTCCGATATGATCAAGGACCACCTAATCCAAGCTTGTAAACAATTTCGACCCAGCGTCGAGGCGGTTATTGATGCTTATGGTGGTTTTATTAAATGAAATTATTAAATTGATAATTTAGCTTTATGTTATTTTTTTCTGTTATTATATAAGCGTTTTTTTATTAAACCATAATTCCATCCTCAAATACCGTCCACACCCTGTAGTGACAACATGCTCTAGAAATATTTAGTGTATAGGTTACTGAGGGTTCGAATGGGGTAACCGACAAAGTATGGATCGGTAGAGAAGTTTGAATATTAAAGATTGCTGCAGATTTCACATTCAGCCATATTTTCCATATTCGTATTTGCCAATCAAAAAGAGAAAAAAGAACAAAAACAGAAAGACCTTCTCCTATCTCTAAATATGCGACTGAGATTACAATATCTACAACAAAAGATAATACATATTTAGTGACAAATCCTTTCATAGACGGAACTTATTAAATTAAAGCTTCTAAAAAAAACTACAAATGTATACAGTGAAGTGCAAGACAGCTCAGCACGTTGGAGATTCGTGAAATAAGAATACGTTCGTGAACCATTATATTTTTGGCAGAAATTATTTCTTAAAATTTAGGAAACAAGCAATTGTTCCTCATACTGGCACAATGTCAGGAACTTGTGAAGCGATGATACGTTGATTAATTCACCCTCAGAAATTGGAAGGCTTTTAGTTTATCAAGCCTGGAGGTATTAATGATTATAGATATAATATTTATAGTATTTATTATCAGAACGCTGTGACATCGAAACAATTTCGAAAGCCAAGTATTTCGAAACGCTAAAGTGTGTCTGCCATTCGTCCGCTTTGCAAAACGTATCTGTATGTAATATGAGGGGAGAAAAGAAAGCGACAGGTGGTAGAATCGTTAGGTCACCAGTCAAAATGCTTAGTGGCATTTGTCGTTACGTTCAGAGTTCGAATTCTGCCGAGGTCAGCTTTGCCTTTTTTCCTTTCGAGGACGGTAAGATAAGTACCAGTTGAACACTGGGGTCGATGTTATTGACTTACCATTTCCCGTAAAATTGCTGGCCTTGTGGCAGCTTGAAACCGATATAAGGAGATATAATGGACATACCATTCGTTAATAGGTAACAGAGCCATTCCTCTCAATAAACGTAGAAATATGTTTTTGCTATTCATATGGTTGAATATAATGCTTGTTTTAGCAGTTATCGGTTTTGAAGTTCGATATTATCGCTTGATATTATTCTCTATTTCTTACGATCAATGCAACCTATTGACATATTAATGGTGTGATTTTCAAAAGAGAAAACAGAAATAAAACATTTAAAGACATAAGGAAAAAAAGAGTTATGACAAAATACCACAAGCTGAAGAGGACGTAACGAAAACATCAGAGACGGATTTTATGACATGCCATTTCGAACAGATATAACATAATTTATTTGGTCAAATATGCAAAGTAATAATGATACCAAGGAAATAGAACTTGGAGTTGTGTACATACAAATCACACGTTAAATGAAGCCTGGCGTATTACCAAATACTGTTTCGTTACCAGAATATTCCACGATTAAGATTATACTTAGCCGAATGAAAAAGTTAGCTCCAAAGAAGGTAGCTCCAAATTCTTAGGTTATGTTTCAAAGCTAACTAATGACAATGATATTCAGTTACTCGTAATCACTTCCCTTCGTTCTTCGTTCAGATGGAATATATATAAACTTGCCTTATTGAAAGTATCATGGCCCATTTTAAAGAGGCTAGGATGTAATTGTTGGTTCTTTTCCTAGTAGAACACACACAGTTCATCTAGAATATAGCACGTCTTGTTTTTGCTATTTAGCATCTATTCAGCTTCGATTGCGTAAGCAATGCTCTTCTCTGTCGAGTAACTAAAATGCCTCTATTCAAAGTGTTCTTCATACTTCAAGTGCTGGAGTGTGATTTCTGTAATGTTTGGTGTATATTTATGGGAAGTCTATCGAGCTTGGAGAAGGTGTCTGCAATAAAACTTAATCTATGCTATACTGAAATTGTACGTTAAACGGAAACCTATACCACTAACTGGCACCGTATATCACTGATACCCCCTGAACCGTGTAAATTATAATATAATTTTAAAACCATGGCTGTGTGATAAAAGGCATGCTTCCCAACCACGAGGTTCCAGGTTCAGTCCGACTGCGCGTCATCTTAGGCAAGTGACTTCTATTATAGCCACGGGTCGACCAAAACCTTGTAAAGGGATTTTGTAGACGGGAATTGAAAAGCCCGTCGTATATATATATATATATATATATATATAATTTCAACAATTGAGGGCAAAATTAATTAATTATTAATCAATTTCACCAAGTGTTCAGTATGCAAAGGGACCATTCAAGGCGAATTCAAATTATTACATTATATAAAAGGGCTTAGTAAAATAAATTACTTTGCCGCATACTGAGTTCAGTATACTTTGCCGCATACTGAGTTCAGTATGCGGCAAAGTAATTTATTTTACTAAGCCCTTTTATATAATATATATATATATAATATATATATATATATATATATATATATATATATATATATATATATATATATATATATATATATATATACATATAGATAGATATATAGATAGATTGATAGATAGATGTGTGTATATATATACATATATAAAGATAGATAGATAGATGTGTATATATTTGTGTGTTAGTGTCTATGTTTGTCCCTCCACTATCCACTGACAGCCAAAATTGTTGTGTTTACGTCCCTGTAATCAGAGGTTCGGCAAGAGAGATCGATTGAATATGTATCAGGTTTACTAAGAATAAGTCCAGAGGTCAACTTCTTTGACTAAAGAGGCGGTGCTCCAGCATGGCGACGGTCTAATGACTGAAACAATTAAAAGAATGGGGTCGGGAGCTCGGATTCTGTATGCAATATAGACTGCATTTAATGACAGACGAAATGCAAAACACCCCTTGATATTCAAATTTATGGTTCCCTAATTGTTATCGCTATTTTCCTTCGAAGTTTACATAATGTATTGAAATTTATATTGGATTATATAACATCATGAATGTGTGTGAGTATATGTGTATGTGTATAAACTGTAGACGCAGAAAATGCGTGTGTTCCCATGCTTGAATTTCCTGGTGACCTGTGTGACTAAGGGATTGGAACACAACAGCTGCTCTCATCTTACAATAGCGTTTCTGGCCTGCTTCGCTTTGGGGCTGTACAAAGTAATCGTAAATAAATTTGCAATTCGTTGATCTCTCTAATATCATTACCATTGTCAGTGTCATCGTTATCTTCCTCGTCTACGAAACGAAATATTTCACAATAGAATTCTTTAGAACTCACTGTAAAGTTGAAGTGAAATTACTAATTTCTTTGATGAAATACCATCTTCTGTAGCTATAATTATTAATGATCAACTAACAGTATATTAAGTATTTAAAATTTTTTCTTCTCATTTTTTTGATGTTTCTTTTTATCTTATGTTCCTGTTCATGATGTATGACCAAAATAATATTTTGAGACAATGGCAATGATTATAGCTTCAAGCTACTTCCCGCTTGAACATTTTCACCAAGAAAGGAGATAGCAAAGCATTTAAGAAAGTTATAAGAAATATAATAATATATTTTCGTTATTGGTGTGCTGTATAGCTTAAAAGTCTTGCTGAGCTACATTTACTCGATCTCGATACCACTTTACAAACCTGGTTACAAAATCACTGCTGCCAAACACATAATTATCGTCTTCTCCAGACCCGTGCTTTTTTTTCTCTTTTGTCTTTAAGCATTCGATAGTGGGGTACATCGATCACGTGAACAGTTTACCCTTACTAAGACAAGCGCAGGGAATGACTTAAAGCACAGCTATCCAAGCTACAACTGTGTCCACTACGTATTAGTATACCTGCTATATTCACACAACTTTTTACATATTGTAATCTAACGTAGAAATAGAGCAATAATATTCGTTAATAAAAGATTCCACATCTAATGCCACTTACGTCTTTAAATGTAAACGTAACGTTATGTTTTAGTCAAATGCAGAATAATCTAATTTATCTTAAATTAATCTACAATGTTTAAAGTCAGAAAACAATTATCATTATAAAGACTCAGTTACGTCAGGTTTTGTTATCCGAGACGAGTCCTGTGTAGACAGGTTTATGATCAAATATATTCTCGTAACATCCGAGTTCAGTTCTACGCAGAGTCTTCAATTGTATTAACTAAGGTGTCCATCGATTGACTGTAAAAACCTCGTTACACCTATTACGTTTATTTTATTACTTATTTATAAAACTATTGAAGTTGTAATTACGTTGAAATGCAAGTTACCTTACCGAGTTTATACACACATACATGGCCATTCACATACGCACACACATCCAAACACATCCACACAAAAACACATACACACACAATTAGGCAGATTAATGGATGATTTATGTTTTTCGCATGAATATCGAATTAGTGTGGTACGCGAGTCCTAAGATGACCATCATTAAGTATTTTAGATGTGTTTCAGTAAACTTAATCTCTCTTTGCTTAGTGGTTAGGATTTGCAGATCACGATCGTATGGTTGCGTGTTCGATTCCTGGCGGCGCGTTGTGTTCTTGAGCGAAACACTTTATTTCCCTCAGCAGACAAAAACAAACAGTACATTCAATGCAAAGGGACAGTCTTCTCCCCTTCAGTGTTATACTGAATATCCCTGAGAACTACGTTAAGGGTACACCTGTCTGTGAAACACTCAGCCACTTGCACGTTATTTGCACGTGCAGGCTGTTCTGTTGGTCTGATCAACTAGAACTTTCGTCTTCATAACCGACGTAGTTTCTGGAACCAATAGCTCGTTGTTTTCCAGTCCCTCGTGTACGAAAACCCAGCATTTTCCCCTCCAGGGCTTATATGCCCCAATATTAGACCATTTAGTTTAGTCATTGCACGGTGATCGCTTTAACCCTATGAAATATTATTATCATCATTTATATGTTTATAAAAATCGACCTTACCACAAACTATCGCATATATAATGTATAATATATGTGTGTGTGCATGTATACTTACGTGTATATATATATATATATATATATTTATTATATAGAAGGAGCTTCTACAGGACTAGAACTGTTTCATTCAAGAGGAATCTTCAGGAAGCTCTTGAGCTTCCTGAAGATTTCTCTTGAATGAAACAGTTCTAGTCCTGTAGAAGCTCCTTCTATATAA
>NC_043008.1:3109330-3139330 GCF_006345805.1 Octopus sinensis | reverse complement strand
TAATATTGATTGGCAACGATGTTTATTGACTGTATATAAGTATTATTGAAATAACAATGACATGAAGAGATATTTTGTGTCTTACCAATAAATGATAAAGTTATGCCTATTCAATATGTTAATATAATTAATCATTGAGTCTGTGTATGTATGTGTGTGTGTGCGTGTGTGTGTGTGTGTGTGTGAGTGTGTGTGTGTGAATTTGTTACTTTAACTCCTTCGAGACTATCCAACCGAAATTCATGAAACTTGACACGTGTGTGGGGATCATGCCCATGCGGTCACTTACGAAATTTTTAATCAGCATCGATTTTCAAAAATCAATAGGACATTTCAATGCAAATTCTCATATGAATTTTATTTTCTGCCATAACATTTAAAGTTTTCAACCGATTTTCTTGACATTTTATACATACATGGAATATAGGCTAATAGTGAGTTGAAACGAATAAAGTTTTACCCAGTTTACTCAAGCAAAGCGTGAGATGATTTTTGATTAACTGATTAACAAAATTTGGCTTGAATTCTTCTGGGGTGAGAACGTTCATTAATTATTGCAGCATTCTTAGGTTTCTGTAACATGGAATTTCTTAACACCTGTACTTAAAATTGTCGGTTTTAACCGTTGCAATAGATATTTCATTCTTACGATCACTGGGACTATACTCAGGAAGCACCGTCGTCAAATTAAGTGACTTTTCTCTAAATAATAGTTTATTTACATTTCAAGCATTTATATTGTTTTTTTCCCCTTTACAATTCCCTTCTTCATGTTTCCATTGGATAAATACTTGCAGCTTTCCACTAATCTGACCACACGATAGTTTCTTTCCGACTCCACAAGTTTTATTTGCACTATTGTTTCGTGATTGAGTCTGCTTACACCTTCTATTATCCTATGCCTTGATTTCATTTTTTTTTCTGAGAGAATTTAAGCATTGTAATAAGTACTGGTGATATCTCCGACCCCGTGTATTACGAGACACATCAGCTAGTATATATATATATCACCGTGATCACCGTGACAGACCAGGCCATCAGATGTTGCTACACATCGCTGGTCACAATGCGTTTCGCATTGTTTTAGCCTTGAAATGACGCCATCCCGCTGGCTAAGCGAGCAGGCCAACACACACACACATATATATATATATATATATATATATATATATATATGTATATCTTCATACATATATAAATACATATTTATATATACATATATATATATGTATATATATCTATATATCTACATATATGTATATGCATATATATATATATATATATATATATATATATATATACGCTCATATATATAGACACCAGGTGTCTTGGGTAAATTTCGAACCTGGGTTCTCATTCCTAAGGTACTTTTTGATGTTATTATCATCATTATTATATTATTATTATTATTATTATTATTATTATTATTATTATTATTATCATTTTTATTATTATTATAATTATTATTATTGAAAAACCTCCGAATCGACTTCGCCTTTCATCATTCGATTTTAATGAAATGAGCACTGGTTGTGCAGTGAGGAAGATATAAACCGACCCCCTCCCTCCCCTAAAAATTGAGATCTTGAGTTTATTGTACAAGGGAGTATTGTTAGTGCCGTCGTTATCGTCGCAGGTGTTTTGTTTTCTTTTGCATATTACAAACTATTCATCATGTTTTGAATTTGAAAGTTTCAAACTACTCTTCCTCAAATATTATTCATCAATTCCATTTTTAATTGCTACATTGATTAAAAAGTGTATAGAGAGTAATACGCAAGAGCCAAGGTTGCATTAACCTGCGAGAGATTTGGCTCTAAATGAATGCACTCAACTTATTACTTTCTAAACCTACCGCCTTCTGTCACAACAAGGGATCTCATAGACGCCAATTTCTTCTATACCTTACAGTAGCAACCCTTTTCACGTGACATCTTGCATTAAATATAAACGGATACATTAGACAACGTAGCTTTCTCCAATAGAAAGTTATTGAACGCTCAACAACGTATAGGTTTCCGTTATCGATCCTGTAGCAAATCATAGATGGATAACAAAGATTTAAATGGCACAAATGACCTCAAGCTCATAATCCTTAAACATTCTGCGAGATCCAAAGTATCAATAAGAAATATTAAGGTATGATAGCTGTCGCGTTCTGATTCCATCCAAATTGTTCATTCCTGATATCGCCAGCCATAGCACATACAGGTTTAAATCAAAACCAAATGAAGAATGGAGCGCAGCTTGTTTTGTGAATTACACAGTCAATTACATGTATCTCTCTTCAGAATGAGATTATGACTTAAATAAATATATTTTTCATAACTAGTCCTGACCGTATGTGTAGCCGATCATGTATGACATCTAGGTAAACTTACAATTGCACAGTGAGAATTCCAGTTAAAGAAGGGATAGTTTTACGGGTAAATCATAGCTAGAACGAAATTAATACAAAATCAAGTAAAACGAAAGGAGACAACGGAAAAATATTTAGGCGTGGATAAACTTGTAAGAATCCCTCCAATTACCTCTTAAAAGACCCCTGGGAAAATGTAGACAGATATATAAAATATGGTCATTAGTGGACTGTCTCTGGCCATAACCTTTCTCTATTACAACTGACCTAAGGCAGATGAAATTAAATATGAGCACTATGTATATTCTTATGAAAATTTCCTACCAAATTAAATTGTCGAACACGTGAAACACTGTAAATAATGCTTGTCGGCAGAACAAATATTTGAAGATAATTCGTAAGGAATTCCATGGCCACAAAAATAGAAAATAAATAAGAAGTAAAGTAAAAACTCTGCATTATTAATATTTGCTTACAAAATATCATTTCGTATTGTACCACCTTCTTGGATTCTGTAAATACTGAACAGGAAATACCATAACATTAGAAATATCTAAGAACGTGTGTGTCACAAAATCCATGAAAAGACGAACAAGATATATCACACGAATACACAACAAACTCTTCAGTGTTAGACGTATTTTCTTTCGCTCTTTCTGCTACTTCCCTTGCTACATTGTCTATGTATCAGGTGCTACACTAAACTATACGAGAACAAAAATACTGCGCTTCTTGCTTAGTTCTAAATACCAATTCGTGTTATTCTATATCGCACAGAATGTGGTGTAAAATATTTCGATTTTTACGAAACACTAGCATATCTATGAAGATTATTACACTAATGTGACTGTCTATGCAATAAAATATTGCGGTTCCTGGTACCTGTAAAATACTTATGTAGATTATGCTACACCAGACTGCTTGAGGACAAAGAAACATCCCCGAAAATCTCTAAAGAACATCAGAATTACCATGTGTTATTTTAAACCAAAATGTAGTTTGGTTACAATACCAAGATTTTTGCTTAAGTGTAAAGAATCCATATGTATTAAGCATAAAAATGACGGTTCTTGTTAGCTCTAAACTAACAGCTATATATATTACATCAAATAGTCTCTGAAACAAATATAAATAAGGGAATGAATTTTGTTTTACATACTTCAATACGGTATATTATATTATATCAAACCGACAGGGGACATCGCTCTTACGCATTTGCTTTCGCTCTAAACATCAATATATATTAAATAGGCACAAACTGCCTGAAAAAAAAAACAAGGATTTTTTTTCTATTTACTCTGAGACACATATGTATATTATGCTATAATAAATATGACTTGAACAAGCATACGATGAGTCGTAAAAAAGTTTCATATTTAGGAAATTTTAAGTTGTATATAGAAAGCAATAAAGAAGCGGACACCCTATTACAACTAGAAAACTGTTCGTTAGATACATTAGTATGAAAAAAGAAAATGGTGTAAACTATATGATGCAGTTGTCAGATGAAAGGCATATGAAAAGAACGTGGATATTGTGATATAGATATACGTCCAAGAGTTTCAAGTATATATAAAGGGAAAATAGGAGACAGAATTCTCAATTGCAGAATAGAAATGATATTTCAGGCGACGACATTATACGATATATGAGTTATAAGATTGGTAATTAGGAACGAATCAAATGCTATGAATAAAGGCATAAACATTAATGCATTAGACATTAGCAGTAGTAGAGTTAAGTTATAGCGTTTATGAAATTAACTGCGGAAAGAATGACATAATATGCTTAGTAGGATAAAATATACGAGGAAAGTAAAGTCAGCATCGGGAATAGGCTGCTGTGAGGCAGACATTGACGGGGTATATTTAGCAATTTATATGAGACATCCATTCATATATAAATATCTATATCAATATATCTCTCTATCTACACACACACACATATATATTTAGGCAGATAGATGCATATAAATATATAGAAATGTATAGAAATACATATATTAGTATAGACGCACACACACACACACACACACACACACACACACACACACATACTTACAAGACGTTGCACGTCTCTACATATATAAATTATAATATATAAAAATCTTTTCACATAAGTATTTCGTATGCAAAACTTATGCATCGAGGCATTTGTTATGGATATAGAATATTAAGCTCACCTCTCAACGACCATATATATATATATATATATATATATATATATATATATATATATGCATATAATATATGCGTATACGTATGTATATATATATATACATACGGTAATATATATATGTGTGTATATATATATATATATATATATATATATATATATATATATATATATATATCCGTATATATATATATCTATATATATATACAAGTATGTGTGTTATTTTATGCATGTAGAGGATTCAGTGCTTGGTGTAGATATGACTTGTATGCACGAATGCATATGCGTGTGTTAAGCAACATGAGTGAGCGTTGTGCGTGATGAGTTCTTGTGTGTGTGTGCGTGTGTCTGTGTTTGTGTGAGTGTCTGTGTTTGTGTGTGTATCGGTGCCTGTGTGTCTGTGTGTGTGTGTGTGGTTGCGTGTGAATCAGGAATTCAATGCAGGCTTTGTAGATTAAATCACATTTGACATTTTCCTTTGCTCCTTTTCCAGATGAATATTGGTATTTCTGATCCAAAATGTCATAAACCTTTTCCACTTTGTCATCTTTCCAGGCATCAGCTCGTTATTCTGTCCTCAGGCTACGAGAGTTACGACAGTTTTTCCTGGAGATAATTCTGTACAAAGTAAAAACAAATAGAAAAAACAATATTTCGCGGCAACGCTTTACAATAAAAAAAAAAAATACCAACGCATTCGATTTTTCTTATTTGCCATTTTAATAAGATTTTCTTCATGTAATACATTGGCATATGCCATTGCACACACGCATGCATGTGTGGGAGGTGTATGTATTTTCTATTTTTCTATCTTCTTTTGCAGTTGTATTTTGGCGATGCTGGGGTACCAAGTTCGCATGCACAAAAACACTCCTTTGTAAATGTATATATGTATACATGTGTATATATATATGTATATATATGCATATATATGTATATGTATATGTATATGTATACGTATATATATAAACATATATATACACATACACATATATACATATGCATATATATTTCCATACATATATATGTATATAAACATGTATACACACACAAACACACACACACGTACACACACACACTCACACACACACATACATATATATATATATATATATATATATATATAATATATATATATATATTATATATATATATACACTTATACATAAATACATACAAACATATATGTTAAACAGGCATGTCACAAATAGATAGACACCCCTATAATCATTAAAATATATTTAAATCTGATATTATACATTTAAATTATTGATTAATTGTTATAACGTTGATTATTTAATATTTCGTAGGCATGTCCATTGCATTTTTGTAATGCAAAGACCCTATTTGGTATGTTACTGGTTAGATAACGAATATTCTCTTGCGGAAGTCCTTGCCAAGTTTCATGCAGGAATCCCCTAAGATCTGACATTGAATACGCCTTCTTGTTTTTTTTTTTATGAAGTGTCCTGTCCATTATGTCCCAGAGCTGTTCAATAGGGTTCATATCTGGTGACTGGCTTGGCCATGGGGGCTTTTTAATGCCATTCTCATCCAACAAATCTTGGGTCGTGCTAGCCATGTGACAAGACGTCCTATCTTCATTAATAAAGTGTCTTCTTTAGTCATTTCACCACTGGAGAAGATTGGAGACAGTCTTTTCTGCAATATGGACTCATATTTATCTGAGTTTATGTTTCCCTCACACTCCACCAGCTCTGATCAACCACTTCTTTCCTAGGTTTACATTGAAAAGTAATTCTCTCGCATGATAAACTGTTGATCAGAGCTGTTTCATTGTTGACTGCAATATTTTCATATTAGGTGCTTGATCACAGAGTTTCCGGACCCACACTCGACCACTGTCAGAAAATACAGCAAAACCGGACTCGTCAGTGTCCCAAACTGCTAGTGACCTCTCCACCATCTCACTGGCTCAATCTTTTCTCTACACTATATTGGCTGGTCGAAGAAGTTGCTCCCTTTTTGCTGCTCTGCCATATTAACCAAGTTTATGGAGACCTGACAACTGTTCTGGAACTGACATCAACTTGTTCTTTTAAAGGCCTTGCAACGAGGATTATCCTACACACTTCTCTTAACAAAGAGAAAGGTCCTGTCAGAGGGCCCTGATTAATCTGAACGAGGTGATGCGGACTCGTTCCTCTCTCTGGTGAATTGCGCAATCGCTCTATTAACCGTAGAAAGTAGGATCTCAAAGTTTTCTGCGATTTTACCCTGATTATGTCCGACTTCCGACTAAACCACAATACGGCCTCCTTGAAGTTCAGATAGTTACAGGGTTTCTTTTGTACGTGGCATGACTAAACTGTCACATATAGAACTGGAAATATAGAAATGTCAATTAATAAAAAAAATATACATCTTTACAAATTAGAATAACTATTAAACGATGTTTTATGGCGTGACTATTTACTTCTGTCATATCTGTGTGAATGCACACCTACCAACATACATATCCCCATGTATACAACAACATAGGCATGACGCTGTGATGAAGAATAAACAGACTTTAGGTTAGTTAAAATATATTTGTGACACAGTTTAACATCAAATTCCCTCGTATAGTAGAAGCTATGAAAACACTATATCCGCTCAGTACTTACATCTAGCGGATTCTCAGATGCACCTTGATGGCTTTCCGCTATTGGAAATACTGAAGAGATACAACTCTTGCAGATCGAGTTCGATTATTCTCAATAACAGATTTTCACTGATAATGCTATTTTGATTTCCGACCAAGCGGTCCACTAACGCAACTCAGTCACAAATGCTGACTGCTTTTAGATCAAGCTACGGGTTTGAATCCGTCCGCAGATATCTATCTTAGGTGTATCTCGTTAAGAAGCCTAACAAATCACAAACGCGCGTTTGGGAATCGGCTAAAGGGAAAGTACTGAACAGATATGCTGTTCTCATATATTTTGCCATAAGAGAGGAGTTTTTGTTCATGGTCACTTAAGTGAGTTTCTCTTTGAAGCTAAAACATGTTGCGGACATTTTAATTAACGTAAAGATGGTATGTATGTATGTATGTATGTATGTATGTATGTATGTATGTATGTATGTATGTATGTATGTATGTATGTATGTATGTAAATGTAAGAGTAGGACCATCTGTGCATACGGATAAATATAGATGTTGTATGAGTAGAATATTTGTTAGGCAACGGAATTTGTATTAATGAGGCAAAACACTTTAGCATTAATATAATTTATTTTCAAAGAGTTCAAGAGAGAAGCCTCAACCTATTCAAATGATTTAAAATTGATGCGATACAAGAGCAATGGTACCAACCTTAACATCTGCCGATATATTTCTAATTCATTCAGCTTTCTCAACGAAATATAATGCAATTCATACATTCCAGACTCTTACTGCCGTTCACGTTATTGTTTTAAACAAAATTCTTCACATGTTAGCCTGCTTTAACTATACTTCTATGTTTTCTATTTATCTAACATGAGCGCTGGCTATTATCCTACACACTCCTCTTAACAAAGTGTAGGGTCCTGTCAGAGGGCCCTGATTAATCTGGGCGTGGTGATGTGGACTCATTCCTCTCTCTGGGAAATTGCACAATCGCTCTCTTAACCGCTGAAAGTGGGATCACGTGGTTGTTAAGAAGTTTGATTCCCAAACTCATGGTTCTGGATTCATTCCCGACGCGTAGCACCTTAGTCAAGTGTCTTCTACTTCTACTATAACCCCAGGCTGACCACAGAACTCTAAGAGAACTTTGTAGAGAGAAACTGAAAGAAATATATTTGCGTGTGTTTGTACCTGTGTTGTCCACGACCACCAGCACCATTACTTCGGAGCCGGTGTTGGTTTGTTTAAGTCCTTGCAACATAGCGGTTCGGCAATAAGTGCTGTGAGTGTCAGTACCAAGCTTCAAAAAAGTAAGTACTGATGTCGAATACTTGGAAACCCTGCTTTCGGTAGAAAAAGACACGAGCGATTTGCAGGACATTTCTGGGGAGTGAAGTACTCATTATTGACAGAACGGACGAGCCGACATTATATAAGACTTTCTTTGGATAAGTGGGAAAATGGAAGAGATGCAATCAATGAGCTTGCAAAAAGGAACGACACGAGTAAACTTAGAAAGGTAATAAGCACTTTGCAGTTGTCCACGCTCACTAATCAAGCGCTATATATAGAAATAAGGATTAACTGATTGATTAAGTTTGAGCATCTGAACTTTGTTAATTGTTTCCCGTTGAACACTTTTCTAAAACCTGTCTGTGAATATGGAGGAATTAATTTCTAATTCCTTCAGCTAAATGTAGCTAATGGCCAAGTGATGATTTTAAATCTGGTGGACACACTCTGCCATTCAAAATGGATATGCTAAACATTTAATCATATCAAGCTTATGAGTGATATACTTTGACATATGATAATAAGAACATAGTCATTATACACTGGGATTTCAATAATCAAGTTGACAAAGAACGGATTAAATTGTGGAAATTTAGTTTAAAGCTAATGGGTTGGGTGTAGCAAATGAAAAATAGTTAAATATCTTAAGTGCATCGGTGTAATTTAACTTTTAAATCCAACCAGTTAATTAGTGTGTTGCTACTGAAATATACATTAAAGCCATATTGATTTTTTTAATTTCTCAGCAAACAAGGAAAGCAGTATATGTGAACACCAAATCTGTGCTGTACGAGGAATGTTTATGCTAAAGTAGATTAGTGCTTAACAACCATCCATGGCCGAAGAACAAGGAGCGAAGGAGAAGAACGGAATGTATAAATATATGAAAGTTAAGGGATTTCTCTGAGACATGAATCTAAATAACATTAGATTAGAATTCTTTCTACAGAAAGCGTGTTTTAGAAATGTTATAACTGATAAGTATTTTGGAAGTCATAAAAAGACAATTTAATTATCAAGAAACCTCTGACCGCATATTTCAGATGTTTCACTAATGTTAGTTAGTTAGTTAATTTGGCTCAAAAGCAAACAGCAAGGCCATGTAGGGGGACATGGAGTTATGTACAGGGTGGTGTTCATGTAAAGAGTTCAGGCCACTTGAGGTCAAGGGAGACTTTGAACAAAGCGGTCGTCGGCATCTTCACCATCTCGTCTGGCAGCTTGTTCCACGGATCCGCAACCCGGACGGAGAAAGCTCCTCCCCTTTGATTGAGATGAAATCGTCGCAGGTAGAGCTTTTCGGAATGACCCGCAGCCGACGCTCTGGAGCAGGAGTGAAGAACAGCTCTTTCGAGAGGTTACACTTTCCGCTTATGATGTGAGCGAGAATGAGATCACCACGGCGGTGATCTAGAGAATAAAGGTCGAGCGTCCTCAGCCTTTCTTCATAAGACAGATTTTTGAGACCATGAACCATGCGGATAGCCAGCTTCTGGACTCTTTCGAGATGCTGTATGTCTTTGAGGAGATAAGGAGAAGAGGCTTGAATCCCATACTCCAATATTGGTCTCACCAGCGTGACATAGATTGGTAGGAATATGGCTGTTGTGAGCATTCCGAATGACCGTCGAATCAAGAATAGAATTCCGCGTGCTTTATTGGCAGCATGGACGCACTGGGCCGAAGGCGAAAAGGAGGAATCCACCAAGATACCCAGGTCCTTTACCTGATCGGTCCTCTCCAGCAGCAGACGACCCGGCTCGAAATCAAGTTGAGCTGCAGGAGGAGAGCCAACAGGCAGATGACAGCACTTTGACACGTTCAGACACAGGTCCCATTCGTTAGACCACCTCCAAATTTGGTGGAGGCATCGACGAAGATCCTCTATATCACCGCGAGGAGCGACCAGTTTGACATCGTCGGAAAATAGAAGGGTGTGTTGCGTGAGGTCGTCGGACAAGTCATTTATGAAGACTAAGAACACTAAGGGCCCAAGCACTGAACCTTGAGGCACGCCACTGCTCGCACTGGAGACGTCGGACCGCGAACCATTAACTTGGACTTGGAAGGAGCGATCTGGGAGGAAGGCACCAACCCATCGTACAATATCCGGATGGAAACTATATGCTTGAAGCTTGACAAGCAATAGGCGGTGGTTTACCGAGTCAAAAGCTTTGGCAAAGTCCAATAAAACGATGTCAACAGCATCACTATCATCGAGGATGCGCGTCACCAATTCTTCCATTACCAGTAAGTTGCTCAAGCATGACCTCTTCGGCACGAAGCCGTGTTGGGAATCAGAGATAGAGGCTGTGTTTTGGAGGTGGAGCATCATACTTTTCTTAAGGATGGTTTCGAACATCTTGCTGATTATTGATGTAAGGGAAACCGGTCGGTAGTTAAGCGGGTCTTCGCGGCTCCCTTTCTTGAAAATTGGGCAGATTATCGCTGTTATCCAGTCCGCAGGTATAACACCCGTCGCCAATGACATGTTTAATAGACGTGTTAAGGGCTCGCAGATGACCGGAGCCAACGCTTTGATAACCCGTGGGTGTATGCCGTCAGGGCCGTGACCCTTGTTGACATCGAGGCCTTGAATAATACGTTTGACTTCGTCCCGCGTGATGACCAATCGAAGCATTGGAGGTACCGATCTATCAAATGGAGGGGGTTCACGACCATCATCTTGTTTGAAAATAAGTGAAAAAGCCTCGGAAAATAATTGACTCTGTTGATAAGGGTCCTCAATCGATACGCCTGTTGAGTCTACCAACGTTGCAATTTGGTTGTTCAAGCGGGAATTCCGTTGGACATGGGCAAAGAAGGTTTTTGGATTGCTACTGGCAATCTAAGTTTGTATATTTGATGATTTGCAAAGTTTACAGTGTTAGAATAGGCCGAAGTAGGGTTAGCAAAAGGAGGTGTTAGCAAAAGTATTATTAGGGAATGGCGAAGGCATTAGTTTGCTACCTTATTATCTAACGGCATAACCTAATCAGTTTAATCTAGACCTACAATGTTTTCTTTTTTCTGGAGTTCAGAGAAGTGGAAATGATCAAAGGTATCGCTTTATTGCCAAGCATAACCTGTTGCTTTTCACTAACCATCTCTTTAGATGCAATTGAACTACAGAAACAAGGCAGCTGACTTAGTGATGGAGAAATATAGCGGACAGAGCTATAAAACCAGTGTAACAATAACTGGGAAGAGCAGCGGGAAACGTAGTAACAATAAATAATCGTAAAAGCTAGTTGGGAAGCTGACTGTTCTGTATTGAGAGGAAAAGAGGTATGAGATGCTTCGAACAGCAAAGAAATGTGTTTCTGTGAAATACCCGAGTCAGCAAAAATGTAACCAAAACGACACTAGAGCTCAGCGGTAGGTACAGGCCTGCGGTTACACATTTCCTAGTTCCAAATATTTTACATACTTTATCATGGCTAGCATTATTGCGTTGACACTATAAATTTATTTATTATATTATCTTGCCTTTTAACAGTTGGTTGCGATAATCTTCACATGGACACCCCTGTATAAAATGCATTTGATGAATTTCTGGTATGTTTGAATCGAATTTTCCTCCTCTGTTGGTAATTGCTTCCTTCACAGTATTTTTTTATCTTCCAGGAAAGACTCCAAATTGAGTAGAATTTATATAGAAATTTTGTTGTCTTCAAAACCGTTAATCAAATATGTTATAGCAGTAGTAAAAAACGGAAACGTTTATTATAAATGCATGTTTGTTCTTGCAAGCACGAAACAGTAGCAGTTGAGGTGCAACTTGCTTCATTACTGTTAAAGAATTCAACAACCTCCAGCTATGAACAGCTAATGTACTCTTCTTTAGAGAAGTATAGCACGGCCCAGTATTAAGACAGGCTTGAACTTACTTTAAAAATGCATGAAAAGTGTCGTTCATAAATTCATTTCACAACAATAAAGTTACGGAGAGGAAAATCTTGAGAATCACCTAACAAAGCCGGTCAATCGGCAGCAACATTTAGTAAAACTCTGCTGGATTCAGGTGAAATTTACAATGAAATATTAGTCTCACATCTGAGACTGTGCTGTCGCTTTGAGTCTCTCCAGAGATTGGCATAAAGTCATCCGTTGAAACTCACCAGCTCTTAGTGCACCGATTTCCCACCTCTTCGTGGATTTCGCTGATTTCATACCACCACCATCACTCAAGCTTTCCCATGCTACTCATTTCTTCTCTTCTTCACAAACGTTGCATGTCCAAACCTGTAGGTCCTATAGAATGATCACGCCTTCATTTACATAACATGGGCCACACTGGAATTCATTCTCTGCCTATATATTGTCAAGAGGTATTAAGTTATGAAGCTTGAAGAGGTATACTAATGCCATCAGTCTCACCAGCCTAGGATTGCTTGCAGCAAGCTTAGGTATAATCTTACCTTTTGGATTCAGATTTTGAAAAGAATAAAATCAAGCCTCCTTACACGAACAAGATGAACACTGATTTAAGAACTCAAAATAAAACAACGCTAACCTTAAGGGAAAGGACACAGACAACGTAAATACCGATTGCAAGAATTTTTCTATGAGCAAGAAAATTCCCAAATAATCCGATAAAAATTAAATGCGATTTTCCCCCTGGGAAACGGCAAATTGTCACAACCTACCATATCATTTAGACTTAGAAAGCCAGGACTCTGATAGAAAAGGATCCAATTATTTAGTGTAAAGAAGTACCCATATTTTTTAATATATTGGTAGCAGATCCGATATTATGCAACTTGTCGCAATTGCCAAAGCCTAGATTAGTTAGAAGAATCTTGCTCACTTTAGCAACGTACAAGATATGTTAATGCATTATGGAGTAGATTTATTTACCTGTGTCATGCCTGCTTAGGCATGGGAAGAAATATCCTGTCGAAAGAGATGCGTCTAATTAAGACATAAACCGATTAATTCTAAAGTATGTAAGCGGATAATGAATACCTCGCCAAGTTCACAAGTGTTAAATGGCAACAGCCTTCTGTACAATTCCAAAGAGAAGAATTGCCTTCTAAAAGTGATGATCTTCGATGCGAGTAACATTGCTTCAATGTTCTAGGTTGTCTGTAGCAATTGACAGAATATAACAGGTGTAGCAAACAGCTTCACTGAAAATAGCTCCCGGTGAATCAGTGCACACTCGACAATAAACAATGTAGACGGGCCAGAAAAACTATCAGCGATGTGGACACGTGATTATGAGCTTATAATAGGTATCGAAGAGCATGTAATAACTGTAGCAAATCTTCCGTGAATACACCATGTCTCTACAATAACAGACCCTTATAATTGTATAGTGAGAAAGACGTCTGGAGAAATGTCTTCATCGAAATATAAAATTACATAGTCACACAAAGGTATAATGCATGTGTGAGAATGAAACACGTATTTGTTACTAATAAATGAAAATCCTCGAGATAAATGCGGCAAGAGGTACACGGGGCTAATTCGCTTCTATGGTGCTGCTGACAGGCAAATGTTACACCATCTTCCCACATCTTTTCAGATCAGAGCTGAATTTAATCTCCATTCGTTTTTATTTTTTTCATAAAGTATATTTTTAAAACATTAGTCATTCATATATCGGCAAACGGTGAAAACGGTGTTTTGCTCCTGCTCCTTATTCATAATCCTTTATTTCTAGCTTCTAACCCTCACACACACACAAACACAGACACGCACAAACACATATGTGCGTGTGTTTTTTCCTTGTGTATGTGCGTGCGTACTTGTGTATGTGTTTGCGTGTGTGACTGTCTGCGTGTATGAAGATGGTTTTTACCCATATGCACTCACACACACACACACACACACACGCACATACATATTACCTTTGTACCTTGGGAAACGTTCCATGATTTTTACTTATGATCTGCTCTGAGCAACGCACAATTTGGCCATTTCTACAAGAACTGTTATGTTGTGTGGATAATGAGTGGGAGAAAAATAAGGCTGGAAGCAAATTTAAGCTAAAAAAGCAATGGTAGGTCCTTACAGATCTATAAATATAATTTTCATAATATTAGCATCAAGCAGGGTCACGACTTTTGAACCAAAGCATATTCAGTTTGGCAGGATCACATCATGATAAATATATATATATATATATTAAGTATTCTTCCAAAAATATAGAATCTTTGGTTATTTTGATAAATAACATTTTTTTCAATCTCCTTCGTTTATCTCATCAAATCCATATTTCCGTTTTAAATATATGCATTCGTATGTTTATATGAAAGCCGGTATGTTTTATAAGTATGTATTTATATGTACTTTTATGTGTGTCTGTGTGTTAATATTATTCTTATTGTCAACGTAACGTGCAGTATTGCATATCAGGATGTTATCAGACAGTCGTAGTGTCATATCCCTTTTTTTATGTGGTAAACTATGCTGCTATTCTCATGATCGACTGTTCTCCACTTCTGGGATAAGGTGCGCGTCGTTTAAACAATCCTACAATGAAATCTCTCCCTCTCTCTGCCGCCGTTATTTTGTCTCCGTTGTATATACGGGTGTGTGTTTATGTTTATAGGTACAATATATTATAATATGCCTTATACGAGACAGCATTTTTGTAATACTTTCAAAGCTGTGTACGAGATGAATTTGTAGAAATGGTTGGTTGCGTTAAATGATTCATTGCATTTAGATGTTGCTCTTAACATTCGCATTCTCGAATTAATTACGAGGCTAGGGCTACGGAATTATTCAAAAAACATTGAGAAAATAGCCGTGGTTTTCAACCGATGCAAGACATAGCAACAGCAAGAAGAATAATAGTTATAATAATTCTTTCTACTATAGGTACAGGGCCTGAAACTGCGGGGTAGGGGATACTCGATATCAGTGTTCAACTACTACATTATTTTATGAACCCCGAAAGCACGAAAAGCAAATTCGACCTCTACGGCATTTGAACTCAGAATTTAAAGAGAGACGAAAGGCCGCTATGCATTTTGTTCGGCGGGTTAACAACTATTCCAACACAACGCCTTTAATAATGCAGCTAATAAAAAATAATTACTATATTCATATTTCCGTGTTAGTCATCTTTGTATTTCATCCTTGCGGAATCAACAAAATAAGTGAAGCACCCCTTAGCATTCCTATCAAAATTGCTAGCTTTGTGTCAATAATTGAAACAATTATAATAATTCAATAATAGTTACAATAATTATCATAACTACCATTTCTTACTATATTAGTAGAAAAAAGACTCCTTTAATATCTTGCTGCTTTCTGCCACTGGATTTTATTCTGCAGAAGTCTTATATTTTAAATACAATCTTTATATATCCGCATGCCCTTACTTTACTGACATTACAATGATAAACATCAACTGGGCTTAGGATTGAATTGCGGAGTATGAATAACTTAGAAGTATTTTATTCGACGCTCTTCCGACCGAGTTGTTTCGTTCCACATATATTATGTCGATTATTGTTGCTATTAGGATTCTTGTTCTTGCTGTTTAATTCTAATATTGGTCTCAAATTTTGACACAATACCAGCAATTTTGGTGTAGAGGACGTCAGTACATCGACAATATTGCACAACTACCTATTTTATCCATCCCGACAAGATGGAATGCAAAGTCGGCCTCGGCAGAATTCGAACTTATAGCCTGAAGGTGGACGAAATACCACTATGCATTTTATCCGGTGTTCTAACGGCTCTGTAAGCACGCTGCCTTTGTTTAATACGAATATTGTGTTCCAGCTATGTTCATCACATATTTTCAAATACACTACATGTAAGATTATATTCGTTCCTTGTATTTCTGTTACAAGGTTATGTGATTTGAGTCTTAGTTGGCTATCATTTCTAAGATAACGAGAAGCCATGCAGTGCTATAGTGTCGGCATGAGCATTATGATTACTGGTTTTGATCATGTTTCAAATTAGGCGGCCCTCGACTGAGCAAAGGCATCTAAGAATGTAATGGGAAGGCATTTAACTGCTGTGTCTATATTGTAAATGAAGAGCGAGAGACCTTCTAATCGGCTTCTGACGATTATTATTCACTGTTGGTGGTGTTACATCGACCTTTTCAAATATGCAGCATTCCAAACACTTCGCTATTAAAGTTTATTTCTGGAATATTTCATGTGCTTAATATTGCTGTGTTTCTTGCCTGCCTCCAGATCTAACTGCAAAAGTAGAAAATATTAAATATTATCATCAAAAAGTTATTTTTTCTTGCCACCCATCTTATCTGCTTGTTGAAAAAACTATTTATTTCCAAATTGGAAAAGAGGAAATTACTTTTTTTCATGTTATATATTCACCATTGCAGATTAAAGCAGAAAGATAAAAAAAAAAAATGCTTTTTCACTTTCTGAATAATAATATTAATAATAAAATAACTTTAATAATAATAATAATAAAATAACTTTAATAACAACAACAACAACAATAATAATAATAATAATAATAAAATAATAATAATAATAATAATAATAATAATAATAATAATAATAATAATAATAATAATAACAATCATAATCGTAATCATAATTATAATAAAAAACACGGTATTTTGAATATTTTACTACCAAATGGTTTTACCGAATTTTTCCATACAGCCCGAGGATACATTAATAATCAATGCCAATCTGAATCATATTTATTTATTATTCGTATGTTCTCTTTTTACTTCATCCATTACGCTAAATGATAGAGAAATAAATTCCTAAATTTAAGGCGAACTTGAAAAGCATTCTGCTCCCTCGCTTTTTTATATATCTTCGACGATGTCACTTGTTTTAATTTTCTCCCATGCTGTTCTTTCGCTGTAATTTATCAACAGGAGAAGTCTATTAAATACCTTGCCTTTTTTGATCCTTCATTGATTGCTTCATTGTATTTGTTAAATCTATTTTTGGACATCTAAATAACATTTAAAATATTTCTATTTTAAATGGTTTCTGAATCCCAAATATTTCTCATGCATCTACCAAGATATTAAATCTTTGAAGCTTGCAAAAATAAATAAGAAAATTAAAAAATAAAAGAAATTGCAGAACCTGTAACGTTTAAAATCATTTTAAATAATATGTTAATTTTAAAATAATTCCTTAACACGTGCAGCACATGTTGAATTTTTGTAAGTCTCAGACATTTCTCGGGCATTTAGACGTGCATGAAAAAAAAATGAATATATATTGCTCATTGAATATCTACGTTTAAGATATTTCTCAGTAATCTGTACCCAATTGATAATCTACAAAATTTCTATAGAATTTGGATCCAGAACCTGATGTTGCAATGCTTCGTATACGAATACATCAATATAAGTAATTCGATGCGGCCAGCCATGTTATGGACTGTCTACGGTTTGTTGAAGTCTATTCACTAAATACTTACTCGGTTTCTCTCCCTAGTCATATATCTATAAATAGCAATCATACATCTTACAGGAAAGCCTAAACTGCTTATTTGCGACTTTGATTGTTTGATATACAATGAAATATATACGTTGAGTCCATCAAGAGATTTTACTTCCTTTTTTCCTGCACATCCAAAGCATTGAAGTTACGTGTTTGTATTCTTAGTTTACCTAAAGTAAGCTCTGTCGTATTTGAGTTTCCTTGGGAGTCACATTTAAGCAGAGTCACGTGCTTAACAACTACACACGCCTATACACATCCACGCGCACAATTATATGTACATAACCGACATACTGTCTGAACTACCGTGACCAGGTTATTGAAAGAAATCTGATAGTTCCTCAGACAAGATTTAGAACAAGTTCCGACATGTCAGCACCATGTTCTTCCTGCCGATCGTAACAAACGCATCTAAACAAAATTTTCACTTAAAAAACTTTGGCTAAAACAGACCACCACTACTGTCATTGGTTTCCACATTTCTTTTATTCTCGCTTATTATATGTTTATGGACAGACTAAGTCTTAGAGGGGGGATGAGAGGGGGAGAAAAAGAGAGGGTGAATACTTGCCTGCGTAATAACAGGAACTAAAGCCTGAAAAGGTAACTAGTTTTGCTACTGCTGCTGAGGATCCTGGTAATAGTGTTTATTATGATAGGGATTAAGGATATGCTTTTTGTACAACTGCCACTAACGCTGGTTATTATAATGATGTGAATGATGATACTACTAATAATGCTACAACTGTTTCTCAAGCTAATGATGCTATCACAAATACTGTTCTTGCTGATGGCGTAAATGTGATGACCACAGCGATAACCATAATGATCTGGCGTGTTACTGCACTGTTTACTATAAATATCATTGCAATTGTCTTCTAATCTCTCTTTAATGACTGATATGTCATCAAGGATTTACATAATTTTCTGTTGGCTTGAGAGAGAGAGAGAGAGGGAGAGAGAGCAAGAGAGAGCGAAAGAGAGTGAGAAAGAGTGTGAGAGAGAAGGAGAGAGAGAGAGAGAGAGAGAGCTGCATGACAACAATCTTAAAGTTCAATACTCTGAAATAAGGAAATTAAACCTCATTAAATACTGAACGAACAGCGTTTAGACATCTGAAAATCCTGGATTTAATTATTCTATCAGCTAGAAATAGCAACAGCGTCTCACTGATATGCTACACAGAGAGGAAAAATCGATTATACATACAAACATGCATACATACGTACATACATACATTACATGTATATAAGTATGATATGTATATTATATATGATATATTATATATATATATATATATATATATATATATATATATATATATATATATATATATATATTATATATATATATATGCATACATACATACCATCTACATGATATCTGTTTAAGTATATATATCATAATGTTGTGGCAAGATGTTGACCAGCCCCCAATTGGTTAGAGGTGGGCTGACACATTGTTATGAATTAAAGAACTGTGGGCGATTGATAGTTCGAGTTGGGCAGCAGTTGACTGTGAGCCGTCAATAGACAAGCGGTGCGTGATTTTGACACTTTCAAGAGGGCGTTGAAAGAGGCGAACAGTGAAGTTATGGACGACCTTGCACTGCAACAACTTCTAAGTGTGTACCGAACGTAATCCGTTGGGAATGTCGGGAATGTCACCCCCAAAACTGAAGTTTGCTACATTATCCGCCAATTAGGGGAGCAGTGCAGATGTAAGCCGAAAAGATTGTTGTCTTAAATAAAGCTTGTAGTACACTCTGTCTTCCGTATTAATTATTTAGAAGACAACCAACGTGCAACAACATATAGCAGCAACTGTGGCTACATATTGGATTGTAATGATGGAACAAGCAGTTGTACTTCAAGAGGAAACAGCTGTTAGACTTAAGAGACTACCATACATCTGTGATAGTTCAAACACGTAGATATCAACTTGTAGCTATGTTCAGATACGAATAAAAAAAACATTATAACCTCGTCAATTTCTATACTCCTAACATATCAGCACAAAATTAAAATACTACTTGCATTTAGATTTAAAGTCAAACGCCAAGATATGCCTTCTCTACAATTATTTCGGTGATATTCAGTAAGTCACAACATCAGAAGTGTGTCATAAGACATTTTCACAATTAATATTTGACGATAATGTTACTTACATTACGAAAGTGTGCATACTCGTTTGAAGTGTCTTCAAAGGACAGCTATGGCACACACAATCCGTATAGACAACACATGACCTAAATAAACTAATTTTATAATGAATCAACATGAAGCAAGGCAGTGATGCTTCAGGAAAGAAGAATACTACAGAAAAACAATCGATAGAAAAGGAAGATATTTCTAAGCAAATATAAGCATGGCTATGTTTCCTTTAAATTATGATATTCATTATAGCATGTTTGTTTATGATATTTGTTGTCGCCCATTCCTCCCAATTAGAAAGGAAGAAATATTTAAAGATAAGTAATGAAGGTCAGAAATCTTGAACTATGAGCTGCATATGCATTATCATCAAAGAGATTAAGATTAGAAGGTGTAATATGAGTTTAGATTTGGATGGTGTGTTTACAATGATTATATCTACGTCTGAAGGATGACACAGAAAATGACTCTGATTCTGTTTGAAGTAGGACGAGTTAAAGTGCCATAAGGAAGAGTCGAATTTTAATTGGTATCAAAGTGTTAGCAACGTGGAGATGAGATTCCAGATAACAGGAGGAAACTTGTTGCTGAAATAATCATTTGAACATTAAAGGAATAATTACTTGCGTTGCTAAAAGATTCTGTAGGAAATAGATAATTTCTGTTTAAGTGAAACTGTATTTCGTGACTCAGCAGTGAAACATTTACAGTATATGTGATCAGTTTCGTTGTTTTAGTCTTTAATTAATTATTTTACAATTTGGTTTTTATTTTTGCTTTAATTCCTTAAATATTTGGACAAGGAATTTTTTCTTTTCAAGTGATATTGTAGCATAGTGAGAGAAGGAACAGAAGCGGCTCTGGTTTCCTTGAAGGTCTGTCTCCTTGGTTGATCCAAAGATGGGAAATAGTCATACTAACAAAAGTGAAATTGCGCAAATGTTTACAATAGAGTAGATATCGCTAACGACATCCTAAGGGCAGATTGTGCTGTTAAACCACGTGATAGATGAAATCGACCATTCACCCCCCTACCCGTCACTACAGGGGACTTTTGTATGATTTCCACCAACCAAACTTCAGTAAAAATGCTTTATCTTTTCGATGGCATGATTGGATAGGCGCAAAGTTCAACAGAGTGGGTTCGAACTCGAAACCAAGGCGTGAGGAATTATGTCTTTGTCTGTGAGACATTCCTTCACCAAGAGATCTCAATTATGAAACGAAGTGTACCTATAGATGCAGTTAAGGTCTTTAGCTGGAACAACCTGATAACCTGTTACAAAATTAAGAGATTATACAGTCAAAAATTTTGCATATAAGTACTGTGTTTAGATTATTTATCTTTTGCTTCATCGTCGTCTGTAATATATCTTTACCAATCTACAAGGGAGATGATGAATTCTAAAAGTTTTTAGTTTCAACTGCATTTAAAAGAAAATCTTCATTATATATTAATAAATATACATTTACCGATTCGGCATGACATCTAACCATAGATACTCTGTCTTCTCTCATGGACTTTCTATCTAAACTAAGGGTTTCTCATAACGGTAGCTAGATATATATCACCGACACTCAAGCAATTCACCTGTTCTGATTAGATCTATCGTATTGTTTTTCTACAATAAGGACTAATCGTGTACTAAGCCTAATTACTTTGTCGAGTATTGCCCCCCCACCACCCCCGATTTGTTTCGTTGGTTTATATGTATAACGAGCACAATGTGAGCCAGATTATTCTATTTGGTTGTCGGTCTCTTATTTATGACTAAGCAGCTTTACATGATTTGTTTTCATGTGATGACTGTGAGGAGTCTGTGATATGCTAGGATATTGTTGTGACTCTTAAGTGGGGATTCCGTTGTGTGCTTTTCTAGTTGTGGGATCATTGTATTAAGTATATACTGTATGTGTTGTGTAGTGACACCTGTATCGTTTGCATATTTGAGCTAAATTATTTTCAGTAGCATTGGAGGATGTTTTGCGTGAATTAGTGGGGTTTATAGTTGTAAATGCTTTGTTCATTATCATGCGAATTTATTGAGTCAATGATTTCATTCTCATATCCCTCATATTTCTTATTTCAAATTAATTTCAAACAAGCCTGACCCACGTCCAGTCAGAGATTTGATTAAATCAGATCTGGATATTTATAGAGAACCGGTATCTTCATTCAAGTCATTATTTAATATATAAGGACAGTTTCAGTTTAATCGTTGACAGTCCAGATAAGTATCTCCTAGGGGATAGACTAGATCGTTATCATTTACTGTATTTTGTGCATACATTTAAACACTTCTTGCCCGTGTTTCCGTTGAAGTGTTGGATTACAGTCCAGTGGACATGGCTCTCTATTCCACAGGGACTGTGGACATACTTGCAACGTACAAGGGATGGCTGCCAAAAAGAATGTGTCGAGTGTTATTGCACTGACTGCACTGAATTCAACCGATGTCATGCACTGCATAAAATTCCTCTGCTCTAACGATGTTGATGCTTTTGATGTTATTATTATCGTCGTTTTGACGACTCTAGGCAACATACTCTCTCTCTCCCCAATCATCACTATGTTTATATTTAACTTTCCTAGCATGAAAATGCATTTTAAATTCTTTTTGCGAAACGAAATTTCTGTCAAATGAAATTTCATTGGCACTTGAATACTTTAAAAAAGCGTAATTGTTTCAAGAAGCATTCTGCTTGTCACGTGGGTGTAGATTACAGAAAATATGTTTCGTTCACCAGCTTCGGAATTTTTATTTACACATGCTAAAATTTCATCTCTCAAATTACAATGCAAGTCAAAACGTTACTATAGCAAAACCAAATCCCTAACGTAAACACGCCCCACAAAATGTAGAAGAAGAGAACGAAATTCAACAGTTTAGATACAGATTAATATAAGATATACCTAAATACGCAAATTAATAATATTAAAAGCAGCGACAGCAATTGCAGTAGCTATTGACTGACTTTAAATGCAGAACTCTATTCGTGTAAAAATTGTGTGATGACTTATATCTGAAATTTGTAAAAGTATCGCCGTTTGAATTCGGTGTCAGAATTTCGCAAAACCGAAAATCCTTTCATTGCGACAGACACCTCTCCACGAGAGAGCAAGGACAAAAAATTAGAAAGTTTTACATATGAAAATGTGGAAGTAGATTAAAGCTGCATTCACGACAAATAATAAAAATGGACAACTCAGTCGAAACATGTTTAAATCATTAGAAATACATCTCTCTATACATTTGTGCCCCCCCCCCCAGTATATGAGACAAAGAAACACAGGAAGTGAGGCCTGGCCTGTGCTTACTGTAGTTGCTGCTTATGGTGGAGGAGAGTCAATTTCTTTCTCAAATCAATCGTTTACTCTCCGAAAATTGCTGTGCATGTGGCCTTGTGGAAAGATAACGAAGTTAACATGATAACGATAAGACGATATAATGAGAGTAAGAATGGCGGTAATGATTATGATGACCATGAAGAGAAGGAAGAGAGTTAACATGCTGAAGATGGATTATTGATAGTTGTAGATATTAGAATATGACGACGATGGCGACAATGATAGCGATAGCGGTTATTTTAAAAATGAGAGGAGAGCTGCTGATAATTTTAACGATGAAAATGATTATGGTGGTGATGGTGGGGATCAAACATAATGATGCACCTAGTAAAGATGATGATGATGATGATTATAAGGACGGCGATGAGGAAGATCGTGATGATGATGATGTTAATTAGGATGACAACTACGACAACGACGACGATAGTGACGAAAGAGCTGGTAATGAAAAGTCGGTTTTATGAATTACGGGGAGAGCGGACATGGCGATGGCTGCCATAACGATGCTTACATTTATATTTACTAAGCGACATTACATGTGAACATTACAAACAACGAAGCTATCTCTGAAATGCCCTTCAGGTCCCCGTAAGGGACAATTAATAAAACCGTATGAGTTAATTACAATGCAAAACGGGTTTGTTATTGATACATGTTGTAAACTCTTTTCGGTGGGAGGTCGAAAGGTTAGCTCGCATCTGATTCCAAATCGATATTTAGCTAACGGTTGATAAAAAAAAGAAAACCAATACTTTTGCCGGTTCTGTTTAATGCTACTTGGCGAGTAGCTGTATTGGTAGATAAAGAGGCAGTGGAATGGGTTCGGCGGAAGAAGACATGCATTAGAAATGTTTCTTAGTGCAAAATATATTATTGGATAGCTAAAGTGATATTTATTTTCATGCTTCATTTCATGACGGGGAAAAATATCTGCATAAATACATTCAGCTTCAACTGGGCGCCGCTCATTCCTCTCTAACACACTCCTTCTCTTTCCTCCTCTATATGAAGTGTAGAGCTACTTATGTAGGTGGGTCTTTGCGTTTATATATGAATGTATGTATATACGTCTGTCTCGTTCTCTCCTTCTCTCTACCTACCTTCCTCTCTCTCTCCCGTTCTATCTACCAATATTTACAAAAACATAATGAGAGGAGTTGATAGATTCCTAGGCAGAACATTTAAAAGAGATGTAGATGTACAGATACGCACACATCTTTCTAATTTTATAAGTGTCCATGTGTGCATGTCACTCTCTCACTCTCTCCGTCTCAACGTCTAACCGTCTTTCTCTCTCCATTAATGTACACATAAATTCATAAACAGGTATATATTTAAACACACACGCACCAGTCTTTATATATATATATATATATATATATATATATATGTATGTATATATATTCTCAGATGAATATGTCACTTAAGTTGAAAGCACCAGACTTTAGTATTGTATTATCCATATAATTTTAAAATAAGGTGATTATTTTGATTATATATATATATATATTATATATATAGTATTGCATTGACGATCATTAGAACATAGTTTCAATTCTCGAGTGGCACGTTTTGTTCTTGAGCAAAACACCCTTTTTCATGTTCTCCCATTCCACTCAACAGTAAATTGGTAAATATTGTTGACCTGTCCGCCTAGCAAGCGGGTGGCTTCATTCGAAAGCTAAAACAACGCGAAGTGCTTTGTAACCGGCGATGTAAAGCAATATACGATAGTCTAGTCACTATCGTAATAAGCACACACACGCACACACACAGATATTCTCTCATGCTCTTACTTATTACTCTCAGTTCACTGCGGTCACGCTGGAGGATTGCCTTGGTAGGTTTTAATCGCACAAACTGACGTCAACCCTTATATTTTTTTAAGTTAAGTACTTATTGTATCGGTTAATTTTGCCGAACAGTTAAGTTACAGGTTTGTTAACTCACGAACATCGGTTGTCAATCGGTGATCGAGGGACAGACACAGACACAAAGAAGCTGTCGTATATATCTATATATGTATATATTAGTGTGTCTTTGTATCTGTGTTTGCCCCGCCCCGCCATCGTTTGAAAACTGGTGGTGGTTTCCCCGAAACTTAGTAGTTCCGCAGAACAAACTGATAGAATAAGTCTTCGACCAACACTTTTTAAGGTGGTGCTCCAGCAAGGTCGCAGTCAAATGACTGAAACAAGTGAAAGAATAAAAGAATACATCGGGCTTCCACATTGACTTTCTTAACCAAGTTCATTCAGAAGAATTTCACCAGCACGGTGGCACAGGACAAGGCACTTGGCGAGGGTGTGACTCAGTGGAACCCAACCTCAAATCACTTCATTGTAAATGAGACGTCCCTCTTGGGTGTGGACTTCTCATTTTGATTGTGCTCCTGATTTGTTCGTCTTTTCGCAGTGTTCTTTTGTCTACATCCTGTTTGGATAGCCTTTTGGACTTCTGGACTTTGGCCTACGGAACTTTGATGTTACATACGTTTTAGTTTAATGTGCCTGATTAGATTTGTTAAGAAGTAATAAATATAGCAATCGCCAGAGTCTTTTTACTTGATGCATTTTCTTTTTGGTGAGGAAGTATTATTTTGTACAGCCTGGAGATATTATATTATGGATGTACGCGTTGATGACATGCACCATGCTGTATATGATGTTAAAGATGCCGTATTTAATATCAACATATATATTCGTTTAACAACTGTAATCTCAATATATAACTCAGCATATCTTCACGATATGTTTAAAGTTTCTTTGAAGTGTAATTCTATATAGTTCATGGCAGTTTTTTACTCCACATTTCCAGAGTCTAAAGGGAAATGCATCTTAAGTCCAAACATATAAAAACAAAATATAGACGAATATTTAAATTAAAAGGAGAAAAAAAATAAAGATAGTTATTTTCTTTAATATCACTGCCATATGATTTGGATTGTTTAAGTGAGCATACTGACAAAAAAAAGAAGAGCATAAAACACACAGTGGTGAAAATGGACTCCGATCTATGTTCCTTTTGTGCCTTTGTGTCGTAAAAAATATTTTTCTTATTTCATTCATTTTGCAATACTGATCAATCTTAGATTTATTTATTTTGTATTATTTTTTTCTTTTGAATTTACAGTGATATTGAATTTCCTTAACACAATGGCGATGAATGAAAAAGCAGAAGTAATCAAAACTTACTGAATGTAAATAAACAAATTATGCATTGTAGTCTAGATATATTTCATCATAAAGTAGTGGAAGGAAGAAAAAAAGTAAAAAAACAAGTCATCTGATAAATCGATTGACTTTACAAGCCATAAGCTTTAGTTACCATCTGGAATATTTTATTTTCGAAGAAGGAAGAGAAAAACATTTAAAAGAAAGCAAATTATAATGCTACACCTTCATACATAAATACAAGTATACATACATACAAGTGTATATATATATATATATATATATATATATATATATATATATATATATATATATGTTAGACTTTCCTCCATTTCTGAAGAAGAGCAAGGCTCGAAACGTTAAATTCTCTTTCCTTCATTTCCTGTGCTTCTGATAATACGGAAATTGTACAATGACCTCGTGTTATTGTTTTTTCTTGTTTGTTTTTCATTGTTTGGATCCACTATATATATATATATATGTATTGGTCAAAACGGTAAGATAACAAAAGAAAGAAAAATACCTCAATATTATGTAAATAGAGGAAATTTACCTATAAAATAATATGTTACAATCACTCAATAGTCAAGATAAAACTCTGATTTTCAGTTGCCGAAGTGGAAGTCTACAACACCATCTCTTCGGTTATCTGGCCAGATAACTTGACTATTGAGTGATTGTAACATATTATTTTATAGATAAAATTATATGTATGTATATTGGACCTTGGCAGGGGCATTTTGCCGGTAATAACAAAGACACGCACTGGTTCGGTCCTTTATTATTATTGTTAGTTAACCAATTTATTAGATCAGCCGTTTTTAATAGTTTTTCAAACTCATATGCAAAACACTTTACTGAAAAAGTTAATTGTTCAAATGTTCAGTATTGTTCTTGTGGTCATTTTCTTTTTTTTGGTCAAATAATTATTTCATCGCATTGTTGCTATCTCTTCAATGACACATCTTTCTTTTAAAACACATACACTCACACACGCACACACACACACACAAACACACACACATACACACACACACAAACACACACACTCACAAATACACACACATACACACATACACACAAACACACACACACAAACACACACACATACACACACACACGCTTACATCTCGGACGAAATCCAACGATGGAACATAAATTCAAAAGAAATGGAAGTAGAGAGATGTGTCACTGAAGAGACTGCAACAAGGCGATGAAATAATTATTTGACAAAAAATAAGAAATGACAGCACTAACAATACTGGACATTTGAACGATTAACTGTTTGAACAATGTGTTTAACTTATGAGTTTGAAAAACTAGTAAAAAACAGCTAATCGATAAATTGGTTAACGGAGTAAGTAACCCATTAACTAATAATAACAATAAAGGACGGAAACAGTGCGTGTCTTTAATATAACTGGCGATATGCCCCTCCAAAGTTTCAATACTAATTCTTTCGACACACCATTTCACATCAAGAATCTTGCAAACCAAATACAAATACGGAGTATATATATTGGGTCATCCCATAAAAAATGCAGTTTTTTATACTTCTTTATATTTCAAAATTAAGAAATACAAATCTCCTTTTATATCTTCTTCCTTTTCTACAATATTCTTCCATCTATCTGGTAGACTTGCAAGGCACCTCTTCCAAAAGTCACTTGTCTGTGACGAAAAATCTCCTCCAGTACTGTTCTGACTTCGACTACAGAATCCATATTTTCCCGCCAAAATGATTTTGAAGACTGCGGAATAAATGACAGTCAGATGAGGCAATGTCCGGCGATTATGGTGGATGGGGCATACTTTCCCAATCAGACTGCTCCAGCCTTTGGAATGTTATCCTCGCTGAATGTGGCCGATCATTATCCTGATGGAAGAACACCTTTCGGCTTGAAATCAAAGATGGTAATTTTTCTTCTAGCGCTGACTTAAGCCGCCCTAGCTGTTCCCAGCAGATCCCCTTTGTTATCGTTTGGATTGGGTTTAAATGTTTAAAGTGGACTAAATCTATCACACCCCACCAGACATATACCAACACCTTATATCGGTGAAGACCTTCTTTAGCCGGGGTGCCGGTGTTTCACCTTTCTCTACCCACTGTCTTCGGCGATTTACACTTTCGTAGGGAAACCATTTCTCGTCACCAGTCTCTATTCGGCCCAAAGATGGTTCATTTGTGAGACGTGACAGCAAAGAAAAGTATATTCTCTCTCAACGTGCGATTAGACTCGATAAGTTTGTGAGGACTTTTGTACGACTCATTCTTTCTATTCTTTCATTCTTTCCTTCTCTCACATTTCGTGGCCTTCTCTTCGTGCTCACTTTCCCTCCTCTTTCACTTCACTGTGCCTCTTTCATTTTCTTCTCGCCCCTCCTTAGTTCTTCTGTCTCTCTGCCTCTACCTCTCTCTTTTCTCACCCCATGTGAACTGTGTCCGGCCAGGCCTGACCTTTCTTTCTTGGTTCGACTAACAGCCGTGCAACATCAGTATTCCTCCCTGTGCTTGTTAAATCACATGTCCCAGTCGTAAGGCTTTACTTCCACACACGCCAGCTTAATTTAATTCGTCCTTAGTCGAAAGACATCTGTTATATCTTGTTAATTGCCTTTGTATTTGTGTAACATTTCTCTGTTTTTTCCGTCCTTCTTTTCGTATGCATTCCCTGCTTTCTTCCGAGGAATCTAATGCGCTTAGCTTAGTTTTTCCTTGGGGCAGGCCAGATTGGAGCAACCGCGAGTATAACCAGCCGAAATTACATAGATAAACTGGAACTCTACTGAAGAAAAAAAGTCCGAATTACTCGTCCTTGTTTTCTTTGTATCGTCTGTCTGGATGTTTTGCATTCTTGTCCCATTTTTGTATTTTTATATATAAAATATGGCACTCCCAGATTCTTCTTCTTCTTCTTCTTCTTCTTCTTCTTCTTCTTCTTCTTCTTCTTCTTCTTCCCTACCAAGAATTCACAACGACTTCGAACCTACAAGATATAGTCGATTATATCGATCGTTAGTTGTCAAACACACTATGCTATCGATTCCATAATGACTAAGGGATTAGTAAATTAACATTGAATTATAAAAATATGTGTAATCAATAAAATAACGTTGACAATTGTGTGAGTTGAAGTGTGAAGTCCAAAGCGAATACGTCACAGCTATTTGCCCGATGATATACCAACTTTTTAATGCTTTGTGCCCTCTTGGTTTCAATCTATTGCATTGGTGAGCGAGCGCGAAGGAGCGAATAAGTATTACGCTGTTACTTTGAAAACTCTGGAAAAAATTGAAATAAAAGTTCATTTCAAACCGATAAGGCTTCAGGGGCTGGAACAACCCCAGCATGTCACCTATCACAGTTCCTAACGATTTTATTAATCTAGGATCTGTATATCAAAAGAAATGGTACATATTAAATAAAGATACGTGAATAACAATAAAATGAATGCAATCGTCGCAATC
>NC_043008.1:2981830-3104330 GCF_006345805.1 Octopus sinensis | reverse complement strand
AAGCGCATATGTTACAAAAAGAGCGATTTACAAATATATTTACTCCTGTGCGTACCTTACGTTTTACTTCTATATTTTTTTCTAACTTTCGGCATATTTGTGTTCTTTTATTTCATTTAGTTCTCGGGTATATATTGCTTACACTTATTTATAACCTTCAGAAATAAAGAATGAAAAATTATCATCGGTAAGGAGGTGATGAGGAACATTTTTACCGTTTCTTCTGTCTTTTTATGCAGTCTCTCCGTTCGTGCTTGAATTTTGTTTTCCATTTCGATATCGACATACATAGCCGCTCCTTTTCACATGGCGTAATATTTGATTATTTCTGTGAATTCTCATTCTCTCTCTCAATCTGTCTCCTCTCTCTCTTCCTCTCTAATAAGCAACTTCTTACCTTCCGGGTCTGAGCAGTTAGCTTTCTCTCTCCTCAAAAACATTAATCTCTCATTCCTACTGCTTCGTCTTTATTTGATATGCAATTCGAGCATTTATTGCTCTTTATCCCAATCGTCACGCCTTTACAAAATCATATTAAGTAATCTGCTTTCGTTATAGGTTTCTGTAAAGCATTAAATATACTTTCTGTCCTTCAGTTCGGATCTATAAAGCTTAAGACGATATATTTTTTCGTACTCATTGACTTTTATCTATTCCAGTAGATAAGATGTACAGAGCATCCAATTTCCAATGTGTACAACCGTATCCGTCATATGCAATGATTGATCAGATTGCTTCAGTTACCAAAGACAAATCATAATTCCAGAGTGGACAGGTAGGAGAATTTTACGATTTCACTTCATCTCTTGACTCAGCCATGTTATCCCTATTCTACGTTATGCACAACGACTTCTAGGTATCATTCGCATTGATATCTTTGGAAGTTCTCAGATATTATACTTTGAAGCTTGCTGTTCCATCTTGATCCAATTTATTTTCTACTCTCTCACTCTCAGGTTTGATAGACTCTAGTTTGGAAGAGAGCAGACCAGAAAGCAGCAAAGATGGATCTGTAAAAATTCTGTACCTTCTTGGCGGTATGGTTGGAAGCACCATCATGTACTACACATAATCGCCCTCCAGCTAGTTGACGTTAAGCCATAGCAAGACATCATAACGTAGCATTTGTAGTAGGGTCAACATCAACATTTTCACTGATCCTCTAGAAGTAGACCAGCATCTTTCTTCTGCCGGAGGCCACAATACTAAAGCCCTTGAACTGGACTGGATATTTTGTTCTTAAGGTGCCCCTGACGTCAGCTGTTGAATCAGAGATGTAGCGGTCGTTTCTGCGCTTCATAACGGCATCCACAGTGAAGATGCGTCAGAGAAATGTTTCACAATGGTTCCGTTCTTCCTGCACTTTTGTGCACTTTTCCTCGCCTTCTCAGGTTCTGTCAGCAAGTGTCTCAGTGTCCTGGGGTAGGACTTCATCCCCTAGTCCTCAGTCACAGCGGTTCGGTAAAAGTGACCGATGGGATAAGTACTAGGCTTTCAAAGAATAAGCTCCTGGGGTCGACTACAGGCGCTGTTCCAGCATGGCCGCAGTCAAGAGACTGAAACTACTAAGAGAATAAAAGAATAAAAGAATACTCATATTGCGTTCTATTTTTCTGTTTGCATAAACACATACACGCACAAATACATACAGGTATATACACGTATACATGCATATATATATATAATTTCTTATATATATATCTGTATATATACATATATATATATATATGTATGTATGTATGTATATATGTATATATATATACATCTCTCTCTCTCTCTATATATATATATATATATATATATATATATGTATGTGTGCGTGTGTGTGTGTGTGTTTATATATTTATATATATGTATGTTCATATACGTACATATGTACATGAATACATACATAGATAAATATACATTTGTGTCTGTGTGATCAAGTTGCGTTGTCTCGGTGCCTATTTATTTGTCTGTGGTTCTGTTGTGTTGTGTGTATGTGTGTAGCGAATAATTATGCTTTAGTTTACAGTGTACTTTCCTACTTTCTAATATAAATTCTAGCATTGCACTGATATCAGAAAATAGCTGTTGCAATAGCAAAAATTAATGAAAGATTTAATAATTTTACATGAACTATGGCATATTTCCTAATTATCTGTGACTTCAAATTTGTTTTCATAATTTTATGATTGCGTCTTTCCAAAGGTCAATGTTCATGAAGATATCTGAAATAAAATTAAATTTTAAGAAATCTGCTGGCGCTAAGATACTATGAGGATGTGATGTTAATCCAATTAAAGAGAGTTATATATTTCGCAATTGACCCCTATGCTTACACGAGGAATTCATAAGAGTCTCCTGGTTTCGTGAATATTATAATGAAACCAAATGTGATTCTTCAATCAGATCTAACTTTAATATCGCAAATTTTAGAAGCTTACTGCTTCTAATAAAATGATTTCTCATAAATTAAAGCGTGGTACCGTTTTTGAAAAAAGACCCTCTACATGTAACGGATTTCTTTGCAAGTCTGTGGCTCGAAAGTGAAAATCAGATTAATCTTTATATATCTATATATTCATAAACACTCTTATTACAGAAACAACAGGGTTTATAGGACTGCAGGGTTTATAGGACCGGATCTGTTGAGCAGGAATAATTGTGTTCTCCACGACGATAATGCACCCTATCATCGAACTCTTCTCGCTCGTGAATTTCTCAACCAAAACAACAAGGTACCGCTTCTGCACCAGCCCAATTCGAACGATTTAGCACCTGCAGACTTCCGTCTCTTCCCCAAGATAAAAGTCGCCGTTTTAATATCGTTGTGCAGATTAAGCGTGAATTGCAGAAGGTCCTCTACACGCTAACGGAAAACGACTTTCAGGCCGGACCCCTGACGTGGCAGGAATGATGTCACCTCTGTATTGTTGCGCAAAATAACTGTTTCGAAGATGATGTTAAAACTTATGTAAATAAGTTATTTTTTTACTAAACATACCTAATCCGGGAACTTTTTGGATACCGAATTTTTCCTGATAAATAGGTAATTTCTTAGTAGACCAATGTAACATTACAGACAACCTGAATTTCTTACAAATATTTCTGTTTCAACTGTTTTCTTATATAAACTGGACGGATTACAAAAGATAACTTTGCGTCTCTATAGCAGGAATGTATGAATGATCAGTTACTAGAAGCTCTGTAGCGTTCTTGGCATTATAGGCTTGACAGTGCTATGACGGAATAAAATGTTAGTGAATATAAAACTTTTGAGCGTCCCTGTATGACTAAATTATATATATAATTCTTTCACATTCAAAGACTGTATCTGCATAGAGTGTATAGCTTGCATAACTCCTAAACACAAACACACACATATGTTTGCTTGATGATATATAACCATAGGACGCGTAAAACCACTTGAATATTCGTAACGTTATTCACTAATATAATTATGAAAGACAATAGGATACTCTTTATTTTAACTGTCATGAAATAATTTGTTAGTTTTCCTGAGACAGCGTTGTACACAAAAATTGGTTGTTATATCCTGATTGCGAAGTAACAGGAATGCAACAAATGTAAGGACCGAAGTTAAGCAACATTACAAAAGCAACAATTCTCTTTGGGTTTCGTGTTTACAATTTCTCTTTAGAAATATGCCATTTCTTTGAAGAACATTACAATTTTACCGACTGAAATTGAATCTCTTCCAAATATTTCTGTTTCTACAGTATTATATAAGCCGGGGATAAAAAGTTAAAATCTAATACATTGCTTTTTACAGATAGTTCTTGAAAATCTTCAGATAAGGAGTTCAATGTCGTCGGGAATTATTCGATCAGATCTTCTACCAGCACGACACCAAAGGAACTTCCTCCGACATATCATCACTGGATTGAATTATATGTTGATTTATTGGCCAGAATGTGGAGATAGCTTTAGATTGCAACATAATGCATCTTAATGTAATGCATTGATATAGACTGCCGAGAGAACGGGAAAAACTATAGTTTTCAAACAAAACTCTATTTGAATTTTGTCGTGCACAAATAGCAAATGCTGTCTCATTTGACTCTAACCATTTTGCATAGAGGTAACCATTGATTGACACGGTGGAACGGTAAATACGACGAAGTTGCTATTGTTCTCAAATAAAATAAAATCATTTCAATAACTCAGTTTTCGCTTATAACTATTTGTTTTACATTCATTTGCCTTTATTCTCAGCAAGTCACGATTATCGCCTTGTAAATACGTGTGTGCATATATACTTCTCCACAATCTTATTGTAGATGTACAAATAAAATGTCAATCTATCTGTGTAAATCCGTTCTTTCTCTACCTATGTATTACTTCTCTATGTCTCTGTGAATACATACCAAGATACACATGCGTACACGCACACACAGAGAAATACAGACAGAGAAACACACGACGAACAGATACAGAAACAGACTTCTTTATTATCTAGTACGTTTCCAATATGGAGTATGTATATACGAAACATACAAGCTGATTAGCATTAGTAAAATGGAAGAAAATTAAAAAAAGTATATATACGAATGTAGAGGCGACAACTGTTAATTACTTTATAATCGGAGACAATAATGAGAGAGGAAAAAAAATACATTCAACAGCCAAACAAATATCTGACATTTTGCTAACTTCCTGACATTGCCAGAATGTTCAACACCTGTATCTGGCTATAATCGCTTACCTTTGATTGACAGTTTCAATAAAGATTCTTTAGATAAGCCAGTAATTTAAACGTAATGGTGTAACTACACATTGGAAAACATTTCTCACGGGCATTGCTGTATATCATAGACTCTGCCGCCGCCGCCTCCCTCTGCTCATCCCGCTCCTGCTGATTCTTCTCCGCCAGTTCCTCCCGCCCCTGCTGATCCGCCTTCTCCCGTCCCTGTCGCAGCTCCTCCACCTCTTCCTCCTGCTACTCCTCCTTCCTTCTTTTCTACCGCCACCAGCGCCACCACCACCACTACTACTACTACTACTACTACTACTACTACTACTACTACTACTACTACTACTACTACTACTACTACTTACTACTACTACATTTCTTTGTTTATTGTTATTTTTATTGTTGTTGTTGTTGCTGCTGTTCTTCTTTTTCTTCTTCTTCTTCTAACATTATTCGTTTCTTTTGTAGCCACAAAGTCTGCGTGGGGGAACATCGAGGCCAGTACTCAGATAATATTTATTTCATGGATCTCGACCACCACCACCACTACTACCACCAAAACCATCTCCACTACCACCACCACCACCACCACCACAACAACAACAACAACAACTACTACTACTACTACTAACTACTACTACTACTACTACTACTAGTACTACTATTACTAGGCAGAATAAAAGTCATGACAAATGTGGAAGAGGATTAATCGGTGACATGGACCCTATCGACTGTTGCTTCTTTTATCGGGGACGGGTGGATGAAGGGCAATGTTAAGCTCGTTTGGATTTGAACTCAGAGCATAAACGACAACAAAAACTTACTCAACGAATGTTTTATGGAGGGTGTGACCGTTCTGCTAATCCACCGCCCTGCAGTTAATAATTATTCCTCCTAATTTAGGTCCGAGATAAGCAATTTCAAGAGAAGGTTGTTTACGATAACACGGACACCACAGGCGCGAAATGTGAAATTGAAACCGGCATGATTTGAACAGTATTTATAATAGAAATACTGACATTCAGAGCATTTACAGTATTCATAGTAATAGTAGTTTCTAGAAGTGTTAATGCTGTTGTTTCTCTTAATATTATAAACCAACCAGACTGGAAAATTGTGAAAGGAAAAAGAAATAAATTACGGAGATGAATGCGCGTTAAAAGACTGAATACAAAGAAGTTAGAGTAGGAGGAGACGGGGGAACCAACGCCCACAAACCCCACACAAATACAATTACAAATATCGTTAACATTACATAAACCTCAACAAACAAAAATACATAGCGATCCAAACCAACAACATGAACAGAACTCCAAAGGCATCACTCCAAAGTACACGTCCATAGACACACGCAACAAGGACTTAAAGCATATTCAAAAATGCACAGACATTACGCTAAATGAACACTTACCGCACATAAGAGCCTTATTTACAGAAAAATTATAAAAACAACGGATTTTTTGGGGGTGGGACTTTTTGAATTGTTCTTTTATTTTTATAGCTTTGGCTGTGGTTGAGAGTTTTCGTAATTGTGCAGTTTTTATATATTGGCAAGTGTTTATCTCCTTATATTTTGTCGTGAATCCAATTTATTGGGTTCATTTGAGGACTTCTCTTTTGGATTATTTGTGAACTGTTATCTCATCAGCTTGCACTTCTTAATTTATCTGTATGTATTTATGCAATTACTTCTCCCCCGACTCTGATTTGGGCACGGAATTACATTATTATATGTGTATATATATATACATACATACATACATACATACATACATATATATATATATATATATATATATATATATATATATATATATATATATATATATATACATATATATAAATTTGAAAGAGGCAAGTTCCAAGGTCAGTAATACTGCTCATCAATACCCACACATATCTAAACACAGAGGGCATATATGAGCAATTATAAGCATGCGAAAAACATAATATACAAACACACACACACGCATATATGCATGTGGGCGTATGTATTTGCGTATATCTGTATATATTCTTATGTACACATGTAAATACGTACAGATAACATACGAAAGTACAACCATCTACATATATTCATTGAGAGTGCGAGAGTAAGTGTATTGCGAAAAAGTAGGAGAGAGAGAGAGAGAGAGAGAGAAATATAGAGAAAGATAGAGAAAGAATGAAAGATAGAAATAGTACAATGAAGCTACAATTAAATTCTACAGTAATTGTAGTTGATACGTGTCAATAATTCTTGTCGGTCAGTCATAAAATAGATTTAAAAAAAGAAAGAAAATGAATTTGGAAGCGAGAGAGAGAGAGAGAGAGAGAGAGAGAGAGAGAGAGAGAGAGAGAGAGAGAGAGCGTAAAGAAATATCTAAAGGGTGTGTTTTTATTATTATTATTATTATTATATTGTGTTTCTGCTGTGTCTTTCTTATTGAATTAGTAAAATATAAAATGTAGCTGTCATTTTCCTACTGCTTTAGTAATTTACCTCTCAGTCGTTTCGGAATGTCAGTAAGCTGTAAGATTTCAAGTATAGCTATAAGACAACAGAATTGCTAAACTTCTTCAATTGTATATAACTGTCAATCGAATATTTTGCCTTGAAAAAAGTCGTTGTCTAAAAGGTTATTGTTCCACACAGCTCTTGTTTTGAAGACCAATTTATCGTTGCCAATATTTGAGTACATATGTAATAATGTGAATTCTATAGTCTCACTTTCCTGCCTTTTCCTTGTTTTCCACCGAAGGGGGAAAAATGCTCATATTTTTTCAGATAATTTTTTTTATTGACACCATGTCTGTTTTTTTTGTTTGTTTATCAATATATGAGAAATTCTACAATTTTGTGTCTGCTTATTACATGCACTGATTATTAAATTTCAAACATTTTCACTGGTCCGCTAGACTTTTCCAGGTTTCCTGTATAACAGATTACCCCTGACTGACTCGTAGATGCATCACAACATTCTTTAGCAATATATAATACACAATGATATTTCAAAATGCAATAAAAATGTAATATATCGGAACATGCTTCGTTTAATGACAATATTCTCAATGTTCTCTAACGCAGAATATTATGTACCGTTATTTCTTGAATTTCTGCTAGCATTTTTCCCTATTTTAGTAGGAAAACTTTCTATAATTAAGACTAATGCTTTTTTTATGGGACTAACTTTTGAATGCTACCACTGACTTTCGTGTGTTTCTGCTGCAATTTCGTCTCATACTTTCATTGCTTTCTGTGTCATTAACATCACAGCTTGTAGGTATGCAATAATATATGCTACATAAGTTTTCCAACACTATCTACATATCTGAGTATTGGTTAATGTTATATAGAAGCCCTTTGATTCTAAAACCACTCACTTTTACTTCTTCCAATATTTTACGCTTCCGCAATCTGTATTACTCTATGCTTACACACACAAACACACACGTACATGTATGTATTCATACATATAGACATATATACATTGGGGGACTTGATATAGGTATTATCATACACAAAACCCACTTAAACAGTTATGCAGGTGTGTTTTGCAAACTAAGAAGGACACACAATCACATATGTACGCGCGAGAGGTGATGGTTGTAATGCTGCTTGTACTGGAAGCGAACCCCTTGTCAGCCTTGTTATCGAAATGCCAAGGTTACTTGCTGGGATATGCATAAAATAATAAAATTAATGTTATCCAGCCCATTCTTGTTGATGACCTAAAGATATAGTATGTTTGCATGAACGACATTGTATATACATACATAGGTACATAAATACTTACATAAAACATGCTAACATTCATTTATGCATTCATACCTGTTCGCATTGGTATACTCACATAGACACACATGCACATATATATATGCATGAATATATATGCATATATATGTTTATGTGTCTATATATATATTTACATATGTATACAAATATATATTTATACATACATATGGCGCCGTCAACATCGCACGTGCAGATGTAGAGGACCGTTTAAAAAGTTCGTCTTGAACGCCTTCCTCTAGTAATAGGCTGATCTCTCCAGCCTAAATTGGTAATTGGTTTATTTCTCCAATAATTAATAAGAGAAACACCTTTTACCCACCAACGTAGCATTATTATGAACAGATTTTACAATATACATCTACACCACGTGTATTTTCGCTAACACGGTTATGGCTGAAACTTACATCATAACAGATGAAACCAACAACGTCACCATCGATGAAAACAGAACTACTTTGCCAGTAAGCTATTTAAGAAGATGTCAGTACTCTCTACTCTCTACAATTTACTTGGACTTCCAGAAAGGGCAGTCGACCGGCCAATTCCTACATTACAAGTGCAATCTGTGAGTGGAGCAGTAAAAAATTGCAAAATCTTTCTCAAGTTCGAAATATGAACTTGTCTGTGTTAACTACATCCCAAAGATGGAGCCTTTTATCTCCTCAGTGGAAGATTTATAATAATAAAAAAATAGAAGGGATACATACATACATACATGCATACATACATACATACATACATACATATATATATATATATATATATATGGAAAAGGGTCAAGGTAGAAAATGCTAAAATAATGTTATTTAAAACATTTCAGTACCGGTTTCGGTCATTGAGACTTTTTCAACTGTAAGTATGGAAAACGATTAAGTTTTCGAGAAATTTATTGAAAAGTATCTTAAAAGACTATTTGCATAGTATTCAAATAAAAGGGGCATTTTCCTTGTTTCTGCCTGTCTCTGTCTCTCAAAATATGTATATATACATATTTATTAATTTATGTATATGTATATATATATATATACAGCAACACAGACACATACATATACACTGACAGACGCATCATACATACATGTTTCTGTAACGCTAATACCATACATCTCTGAAGTTGGAGTGAAAGTAAATGAAGAAAACGTCATTAGAGAACATAACATTAACGCATATCTTTAGTCCGTATACCTCGACGTAGAACAAGGGCCGTAGATTACTTTTAGAGTTGCATACAATAAATCGTGCAAGTTGCAAAGATAATTTTTGAACATCTGTATATAAAACAATATGTACTGAGCCAAGGAAACTACAAAACATATTAAATGAGGTGAGCTTCAAATCTAGTATCCATTACAACTGTTTGCTTTATATATAATATTCTTTCCTTCATTATAGCATGATTTGCACTTGGGAGAACAAACAGATATTAGGAAGAAAGAAAAAAATATCAAACAGAAACGAAAAGACTAAAGGCCTATATACACGTGGAATATTTGTACGTAACCAAGCCATTCTATTTTAAGAAACAAAATGGGCATAAAATTCACCTTTTATGTTCTTTTATTAACAAGAGTTATGATTCGTATATCGTTACTTTGAACCTGTAGTTATTTGATAGAAGTTAATGTCATCAATCTCTATGGAATTGGTTTACCCAAAATAATTCTGTCTTTGAATTTATTAGCAATAATTATTTCCACAAATTTCTGTTTCAATAATAAAGAAAAAAACAATAATAAACAAACATATGCTAAATAGACACACACACACACACACACACACACATATATATATATATATATATATATATATATGTATATATATATATATAATATATATATATATATATATATATATATACATATATATATATACATACACCCACAAACACATACACACATACATATGCATATGTGCGTATATTTACACACACACACACATATATATGTATATACGCATTCATATATATGTGTGCGTGTGTGTCTGTCTGTCTATCTATCTATCTATCTGTTTGTCTGTCTTTCTTTCTCTCTCTCTCTCTCTCTCTTTATATATATATATATATATATATATATAATATGTCCATGTTAGCGTATATCTTCTGTAATTTGTTTTTAGATCCTCATCTAATTATCATCAGCCACAACAACAACGCAAAGACTATTGCAGCGATATCTATCACCCGCATCACAACGAACACACCACCACTACCACCACTACCACCACTACTAACCAAACAACTGAAATAGTTACGGCCACCACAAATGTTACAAAGACAACAGAAACGACCTCGCTGCCACCACCAGCACTTCCGTTAGAACCGCCTCATTATTACAGCAACAAATACAGTCAGCGTTTCGATCGCTACTTTCATTATCCTCCTTGCCTCCATCTTTATCACTACCTCATTCGTTACTCACCTTCTGCATCCACATCGCCGTCGTAGTAGTTATTTTCTCTTTCATTTACTTTGCTTCCACATTACCTCAATTAATCAGCAGCTACAAAAGTCAACGTTCCTCATCTGCATCACATAACAGCACGAGTTGCTTTAACACAAATACACATTTATCTACGATTTGAGTCAATCTTTTCTGTGCGTCATTTAAAGGCCACGTGATATATTTACTATCGTTCAATCTCCGTGTTGGAAATGACACATATATACGGTGAGTGTCGAACTCGAGAAATGACGTAAAATATTTATCGACATTCATGTTTGAAGTGTCACATCTGCATGCCAAGCATTTCCATCTGAATTGGAAATTATTTTCATTTCACATACATGCATGCACGCATGCCTACTTTCATGCATGCACACATACGTACATACATAAACCAAACGAACGCACACAAACACACATATTTTGTACGTAGGGGGGTGAATGCATACGTACGTATGCGTGTATGTATCTGGTATATGTAATTCAGGTGGAATTAAATGAAAATAGCCAACTAGGTATCATACTGAAAGCATATAATGCAAGAAAGAAATTATCAATGGCGTATGCACATGAATGATAAATAGATGGCTCTTATTCTCTCACACTCTCCTGCTGCATCTGCCTTTATATGTATATAAGTTTATAGATATATGTATGCGTGTGCGAACACATGTACATATGTGTCTGTGTGTGAAAAATATGTACACACACACACACACACACACATATATATATATATATATATATATATATATATACATACAGATATTTTTCACAAACCCACATGTATGCATGTGTCGCACACACATAGATATGTACATATACTATTATATATATATATATATATATATATATATATATATATATATATATATATATATGTATTTATATATATTTTTCATCAGTTCAGCTCAAAGCTGTGCCCAGGCTAGGGCACCACCGTAATTATTAAGACCCTCTTCTGATACGTGGCATTTGGTGAATAAGGGAGTTTGATGTTGCTGCCCTCATTTGCACCTCCTGCCGTGGGGTAGGTTCAGCTGGGACTCTCGACAAGAAGAGATGCTGTCTTCATTTGAAAACACCTATATCCTCTTTATGTAGGTCCCTCAGGATCCTTGGGAGAATATTAAAACAGATGTGGGCGTTTGAAACCCAGGCTATTGCAGTAACTGGTCCTTAAGCGCGATGACATTGCTGGGATCTTTTGCACTGTGCAGTGGCATCCGTTCCGGCATTTGTGTAGCTTTCAATGCCAAAATTTGGCACAATATCAGGTCACTGTCAATAACAAAAATGAGGTTGAGTTGTATTAGGATGAGATGAACTTCACCTGCCAATAAATGAAAACACGTTTGCATCTGAAAAAGAATCTGTGTAATTTCTTGTACAGAATGTGCAGAGAATTATATGGATCAAACCGAATTGATCCTTGGAACAAGACATTTCTCTACATAGCTCACAAGTTAAAATGTGAGAAAACAGAAAATAAGACACATGAACATATAGATATATGAACAGCAAGTAAGAAACCACCAAATATGCATTTTTCCTTTGTATATCGATGTAGCAATTACACAACAGAGCAACAAGGTATCAGCACGGAACAATCTTTATAAACAAATACCGACCACTTCTAATTACCTGTGGGAAAGGAGATGAGAGAGCAACTGTCATTCGTACTGCAGGTTTTTCTGAATTTGTCACTATTACTACTGTAATTAAATTATACAAGCAGGACTAACATAGCAACCAGCATTGCTATTGCTCTTACAAATAATAACAACTCCTACAACTTCTGCTACCTCTGATAGCCACTCCGTTTGTTTTACCACTACTACAACGCAACATTAATCAGAGGGGAACGGAATCTCAGCATCTCTAGGAGTTGTGTAAGAAAAACGTGAACTTTCAGAACCAATCTCTAAATCGGATTTTTAAGCGATTGAAATTGGAAGCATATTTTGATAGAAATATAAATAAATGCAGCAAATGATGTACGTTGATGCCTGTTGTTGCTTAGAGTTTGTAGATCCTTCACTGAACAAAATGAATCGTTAAAAGCATCAAAGCAGTGGTAATTCTGTCATATTTTCAAGGATACATTTTCTACTCATATAAATCCGTCTAAAGCAAAAGTGTCCCGTTATTTAATTAACTGTTTACGTTTAATTGTTGGGGTTAAATGTTATGGTTTCATAAGACACCCCAACACACAGATGGAGATTTAAAAGTTATTTTCTAATAAAATAAGCAGAAGCTGATTTCTTAAGGAAGTGTATCTCTGAAGTCAAGCTACATTCAATGTAATTATATTTAAGATAAAAATTGGTAAAACAACAAAATTTTAAAGTGAGATGAAGCGATGACCGTTCAGCGTTCAACCCATATTAAACGAGAAATGGCATATTGATTAGAAACCACAACTTTAGAGATGTAACTGATGCAAAAGTTGATTGAGTAGAGATTAGGAAACATGGAGATTTAGAAAATGTTTTTGTTTTTATTTGTTCTAAAGAAGAAAGATCATTTGTAAATATGAGTATTGAGCTGCTAATCTACAGCGGTGGTCCCTAAAGGAATATGTTCTTTTACAAAATTCCCGAAATTGCTAACATACCAGATACTTGAAATGAATAGCTGTCCTGTTGTATTGTACGTGAATGAATAAGAAAAAGGCGTGGAGTTAAAAAAGGGGGTGAGATGGGAAGTTACTTCCGAAAATAATGCAAATTGAATATTTGGTAAAGCAAAACGTTAATAACCTAATTAGACACAGAATGCTGGTGACGAAGAGGGGGCTGAATGGCTAAACAATCATCAGGGTCACATGACATGAAATAGATGCGCTAAGTCGAAATCCATTAGACTTTGTTTCTTTCTTTCTCCCTCTTTCTATTTCTCTCTCTCTCTTCTCTTTGTGTATATAAATTCATAGGAAAAATAGAACTCAGAATATGTGTATATGTATATATATATATATATATATATATATATATATATATATATATATGTGTGTGTGTGTGTGTGTGTATGTGTATTCGTGTGTGTGTGCGCGCATATAGACACGAATAAATGCGTTTAGATACACGCACAGAGAAACCTATCTATTGGTGACGTATGATAGATTACTATTTATTTCGTGTGAAGCAATCGTCTATTAATAATCAATGGATGGCTTTATTCAATAACTGGTTCTCTGATTGAAGAATGGACATCATCGGCAATAATCAAGAAGAAGAATCGACACATGCATTCGATCGGTTCTGTACAGTCTAATGTCATTACCGAAGGGCTGCTGCAGACCGTTTTCGTAATGTCAACATCGATATATTTTGTGAAATATTTATAAAAAAATTCATTTTACTATTACATATATATAATTTGTAAACGATGCGTTTATTTTCATACAAGCGCACTTACATACATACACATGGGTTTACATACACATACACATGCATACGTATGCGCAGACGTGCATGTATACATTTACAAACATGTATTCATACAGAGACAAATACACACAGAGAAACACACACACAAGCGCCTCCACGCACGCATTAACACATATGAAACGTACCATATCTCTGAAAATGGTGTATTTCGAACATTATCATCCGTATGAAAGTTTGTTCAGCTTTGATAGTAAACTTGCAGAAAATTGTCATTTTATTTTTATTGCGCATAATACATGATACTCAATGATACCAGATCGTAATTTAGTTCAATATATACGTATTTATGTGTCTCCATAAGAAAAGTTGTGGGTTGTTTTAAGTGTTGCTATGATTAGATTTAAGAGAGAAGTTAGTGTGCTATTTCTTTCTTAATTACAGTAAATATAATTTTTTCCTTTATTCTGTTCATAAATTGATACTTGGTATCATTCACCTTACCTATGGGATTCCTCGTATTTACGCCTGTGTCCGTTTGTAGTTTGGCGCATTGATGAGTGTGCTATCAACATAACACAATATTTTCTGCGTATCAATGGTCTATTTATGAATTCTTTCAATGAAACACTTCGTTTTCTGTTTGTCTCTATTGCTTTCCTAATTCTTCTTCTCGGTGATGAGATGAGAATTTATTGTTAAGATTTATAGGATAGCGCACAGAAGAAATAGACGGTTGCAAGTAAAGTAATGGAGATAAAGAAAACACTGGAATAACATCAAACTGTTCTGACAGTGAAGCTAATAAATTGTGACTCATAAAGTTTCTTATATACATTATTGTTAAATAGCATACGCAAAGTCTCGTCTTCATGCAGATTGTTTCACACTCATGTGTGTGTATCTACATAAGCATTTCTATGTAGGCGTTTTCATACCTGTGTATATATATATATATAACCCAAAAAACACTCACATATGTATATATGCATATGTGTGTATACATATATATTTGTATGCATATATGCATGTGTCTGCATACACACACACACACATATATATATATATATATATATATATGTATATATGCCTGTGTGTGAGAGAGTGCGTGTGTATATAGACATGTATACACATATATTCACTCCTAGATATGGACTTATATGCATGTTTATATGTATGTGTCTGATTGTGTGTTTTTGTGCTCTATGTGTGTGTGCGCGTCGGCGACGGCTGAGAAATAAAATTCTGTGGCATAAACAGGAACTAATAAAGAAATTCTTTGACATGGGTTCCAACATTACTCCAGCTCACAAGAAACCAACATTGACACAATATGGGGGCGGAAATTTCACTTAAAATATAAATAAGCCATATTGGAGAAGTGTCTAAAACATTTAGAAATCATCTTAATCTTCCTCCAAATGTATCTTGATTCTAGTGAGAACGACTTTCACCAAATTGTTCCCCAAAAGATTGATGCACCACGATGAATGCAAATTTCTAATGTTGCAGTTTTGAAAATCCGAAATCAAACTAAAGCATAATGCCCAGCAGAACTTGAGATTTATATTTGTCAAATCATTCTTACTATCAATTAGAATCCGGTTCTTCGTATCTGGGAATACAGAAAATAACCTACAGATTTTAAGCAAGTGTAAACTATACCCAAACATAGTATCATTACAAATATACAAATGTATTCACTCTAATTCAGTAAAAAAAAAATGTCTCAAATTCTTTTCGACCTTTGGTTGTTACAGAAAGTATTTTCCGTGATGTTTGTGCCTGTCATGGGACTGGTAGATATGATCTTTTACTCACGATAAATCCGGGGAAAATAACTTTAGAGACCTTATTCTTTGAGTGCAATGATGCACGCTGCCATGAACGCACCATGTTCTGTGTAATTTATATATTGAGAGTTGCAAAGGCTATTCATGAATATACGAATGAACGAATAGAATATATAAAAAAAGAATCGTTTTCCTTCCTGCAACGCCCATTAAAAGGCGATATATTTTCCGCCGATACATTTAATGTATACTGTTCAGATATGATATGATAAATATTACAAATCTAAACTGCAATGCTGTTCGCTCTTATTATGATAAGAGAGTCTTCAACTTTCGCAAATGGACATGAACAATGTTTATATTTATTTTGCGTTTCACATGCTTGAGATAACGCCATCATAGCGTAGAGTTCTTAATATGTATAAGAGCTTTCAGACATATTTGTGGATGATTACGAATGATTTGTTTTTCGAGACGTTAATGCAAATGTATCAAGGAATTTGTGCATCTCCACCTAAAATGGAAAGTACACTGCCGTATTAAAGTTACATTCATGAGACCTTGAAGTATTTTAGCATTTTGTTACCTAATGTTTATCTTCAGATGTAATCGTATTCAATAATGTTTTGAAATCTAACTCGTTTTTAACATCGAACTTTTCAGAAAACTGCACAAGATCGAAACGGTACGAACTGGATATACTTCAACTCTTCTTTAGGCACGAAGACTGTGCATTATTGCTAACAAAACTGTTAATTTGGAACTCTACAAACAAACGATGAGAAATATTCTGTTCTTATGGAGACAAAACATGGCTCCGAATTGTGAAAATATTGACTGTATTAGATGTCACAGTATTGGAACGAAATTCTTACATCACAAGCTCCGATGGGTCGGAGAGTTTGCAAAATGACCGCAGAAGATTACGATTTTTAAGAACGGAAACGGTGATGATACAGTGAGCAGAATACTCACTAAATGGATTATTTCGCAGCTCGAATCATCTGAATTTCCACTCAAGCGAGTAGAAATTGTCACATCGGAAGGTATTTCCTACAGAATATAAACTCAAAGTATATGTAAGAAAAGTTGATTTGGACGAAGGCAATCAGGTACGGAAAGTAGACTCTTCGATAGAGATGGAAACTTATATTAGTGCATAAACTGTCGGTACTATTAGGTCCAGAACAGAAACTTGAATTCTTCATGGAATACATATCTGTTTTGATAAAATTGATTTGGGACAGTTTATCAGTAGACGTCAGTCTGCGCTGGTCACTACGCATTCCTCCTCTCTCAACTCGACCTACACAGATTTAAGCCGGCCAATAAACTTTCTCGACAGGTAAACTTTTTACTCGGTCATGTCACCAGGTCGACCGAACGAAAGGCTGAGAAGGGGGTGAGAAGGTGTGTATGAAAATGTATGTGTGTTTATGTGGGGTGACGGAAGATATACAAAGAATTCACAACGACCTCGAACCCACTAAACAACTCAGACACCACCCATATTGCTTGGGAGTCCGTCTAGTGCATCCTGCATATTGTTCTCAAACCGATCTCTGTCTTCCGCATTTTTTTTTGCAATATTTTAAACTATATATATATAAATACGATCTAGGGATGGCAACTAACCAATTCGGTGGAGTTGAATTTGAGATTACGAGCAGCAAAGTAATCTTGCTGTCATTCATGGAATCCAAGCTGGATGATTAGCTACGTTGACTGGAATAACTTGCATGATATCAAGAGGTTCAGCTATAAAAGTGACATATGTAGCGTATATTTTACTTTTCCACACCTTCAATTTGGGTTCTTCCCCCCCCCCACACACATATACACACGAACACACACACATATACATACATATATATTTAGATAAATATATACACATATATACATATATGTATATATATATATATATATATATATATATATATATATATATATATATATATAAATATAAATATATATACATGCATATATATAATAATATATATTTATATATGGATATATATATATATATATATAATATATATATATGGATGTGTGTGTGTGTGTGTGAACATAGGTCTAAGAGAGAGCAAAGGTGTTTGAAAGACTATGACGTACCTACTGCAATCTATTCTCGCTGTGCTCTGAAACATATTACAAATTTTCTCAATTTGATCATTGGTTGCTTATCACCACATCATAAATGAAAACAGCTTCGTAAGTCATAAACGCGCCGTATTATGTGCTAAGTGATTTGGAAAAGTGTTTATAGCGTTTCTTAAATTTTAAGACAAGCAAAAAATTTCTATTTGACCTTTTCTGTAATCCTTTAATTCCTCATGTCCATATAATATATTGTTTATGTATCTATAGTTTTGAAGTCTCTCCAGGTTTCAGTGAGCAGTTTAATGCATAGGCTATATGTTCCGGTAAACACACATACACACATTATATATATATATATATATATATATATATATATATATATATATATATATATATATATATATATATATACATATATATATAATGTGTGTGTGTGTGTGTAGATATATACATATATACAATTTATGTTTGTATATATGCATGTATGTTTATACATATATGTATATATCAATATACTCGTCTGTATCCTTCCCTGTATATATGTTATTTATATGCATCATTTACTTAGAAGCATGTGTATGTGTGGGTTTGGGTGTGCCCATTTGTGTGTATGTGTCTGTGTGTGTACATGTATAAATATATCTATATATTTTCATAGGTGTATATATGTATGTTTACACACCTATACAATGAAAATTCGTTAGAGAGTGCGATAGAGATATAAGAGACAGTATTTTATTAGCACACAATACACATCAATGCAAAACGCTCATAGATAACATTATTTGAAGACATTCAGTCGAACTGGTTGCCAATCGGTGCCATTGAGAGGTGTAGCTTACTGGAAGCAATTATATCACTGTGTGGCTGCCAAATATTTTATTGTTTTGCAATACGTGTCTTTAAAGTTTAGCGCGAGAGACTATTAGTGACTCACAGCAGTCGATTCAAACTCGCTGGAATTACATTTATAGTCGCACATTGTATATATTTGTGTTAAATGACTTTATTCCACCACGTCCAGAGAGGAAACGTTGCTTGTTCGACTCTGAATTTCATCAGTGTGCAGTAATATTGGTACCACTAATTCTACGATCTCCAATGCTTGGTATATTTTTATCTGTCCGGCACTTAATGTTATCATCTCTGTTATCGAGAATTTGGTCTGTGTCATAAAAGATATCAGTATCCATAAATGGTTTCTAAAAATGGTACGAGATGCTCCATTACGAAGGAGAATTGCAGGGCAGTGAGATGGTAGAATTGTTAGTATGCCGGAAAACATGCTTCGCGGCATTTTGTCCGTGTTTACGCTTTGAGTTCAAACTCCGTCGAGATAGATTTTGCATTTCCGTCTTCATTTCGGTGTTGATAAAATAAGAACCGGTCAAGTACTGGAGGTCAATGAAATCGACTGGGTCTTCCACTAGGATTTCAGACCTTGTGACTCTAGTAGAATGGATTAGGAAAGAGAATTAGCCTATTAACTACATTCCGTTTTTTTTTTTGCTTAAATTAAAGTAAAAGAATAAAAGTATGCTTACTTAGGATAATTTGAATAGAGTAGAAAAGGTAGTTCGATGGCCACATTCGAATATGACTGACATTGCTTTTCACATGTCTGTTCAACATCAGGAATTTTGCAGTCATAATTCGCTAAGATTTAATATTCACAAATTGACCGAGTGTCTTTTTGTAAATGCAAAATAAATGATTTGTGGTCATGGAATGAATCGGAATGCCACGTTTCATAGTGTGTACCAGCAATATACTGTGTGATGCATCAATTCAGCCGCCTTTCTACTAACCCCGCCCATACAAATTTGTTTTCTTTTACTAAGCTCATAAATCAATATTTTTGATGAAATCAGCGATTGCACATCTCTCTCTCTATCGAAGTCTCTGTTGTTCGTGTGCGTGTGCGAGAACATCTGATCTTCCTTTGTACCAACATATTCTGTGTTTATTTTATTCTTTTGCTATATATAACTAATTAATCACAAGGTTTTCACCCTATTCGTCTGTCTGATACACTAACCAACAAGTGGATCCTTAATATATTCATTAAATTTTTACTACTGGTTTGTCAAATACAATTTTCATCCATTCAACTAGCAGGCTGTGCATGATTTCTCTTATGCGATAACATCAATGCCAAAACTAAAGGAACTGTAAAGGATCAACCAATCAATAAACTTCAGAGGGAGGTTTGATTTCCACATTGACAGGTATTACTTATTGATGCAGCACTAACATCCATGATTAGAGACGCATGGAATAGATTAATGCAAACTTGCATTGCAAGGATTATAAACATGCAATGTAGCATAGATCGGCCACCATTGAAAGAATGAGAAGTCAACTGTTAGCCTAACGTGTTTTCACAGTCTGTCGAAATAATATGGAAATGGTGCAATAGGAATAATGTAAACCATTAATGTCTTTCAATTTTTTTACGTTTTCCCAGCAGTATTTTATATTGTAGATACTGCCTTGACCGACTGATGCACATATGGGTATATATATTTGTAATATTTAAGTCTATGTAATCACACAGACACACATACACACGCACCATAATATATGTGCATATACTAATACATACATACATGTACGTGTGTGTATATTTACACAAACACACACACACACACATATATATATATATATACATACATGAATACATACTTATATATGTATGAATACATACTTATATATATATGTATGTACACAGAGATAGATAGATAGAACTCAGAATATGTGTATATGTATATATATATATATATATATATATATATATATATATGTGTGTGTGTGTGTGTGTACACAGAGATAGATAGATGTATAAAATTAAATTACTCTGAACAAAATGCAAGATGACGACTCCCAAAAGGGGCTCGTTTCAAGCCCATTTTTTGTATATATTTATACAGTCTTACAAGAATTCCCTTGTATTCGTTTATCTGAAAAGATGTGAAAAGGGTATATATAACCATTTATATTTGAGTGATTATATCTAGAATACAAGATTTCATTCATTCACCTTTGCTACGTGTAACGTTGAAGGGGGGGAAATGACGTCATCTGACGCTGCCCAATGATCAGTAAGTGGAATGATCTTGAACAGTACCACACCTGAGTTGGGAGGTCGAATGAAGAGGCTAAATCCTTGTTTATCTTCTCTATGCTTCCTGCTTAACTCCTCTGTCTAGCTCCATATTCACTAATGTCCTCTTTCAGACGCTTTTTCTATGCTGTGCACATCTACCTTTTTTCCCTTATAATTAATACAATGTCTCTACAAACTAATTGAACAAGTATTTCTACACATGTGAACAACATGCTTACAATCCATTCTATTTGCAAATGTGCAAAACATTATATATACATCCCCCACCACATATATATATATATATATATAATATATATATATATATATACATATATATATAGAATGGTTGTATACTGTCAATCTAACGTGAACGTGGCAGTAGAGGATTACACCACCGCTGTTCAGCCCTAGGAAGCATCGACGCTTCCTGATGGCTTCGACACATTTTTTTTCCTGTGTCCTTATATATTTACGAAAGGAGACAAACACCCCAGCAGCCAGGCCTGCATGTAGAGACACACATGTTTCAGGATCTGACACAGGAAAAAATGTGTCGAAGCCATCAGGAAGCGTCGATGCTTCCTAGGGCTAAACAGTGGTGTTGTAATCCCCTACTGTCACGTACACGTTAGATTGACAGTATACAAACCAATCTATCGCCCCACCACCGTACTTATCTCTATGAGATATTTAGAAATTTAATATTTCTTATATATATATATATATATATATATATATATATAACAACAACAACAATTGAGGAACGGCTATAATAGGCCGTTCGACCCACTAGAAATGGCAGCTAGGGCTGCAACCGCAAATAGTATTAAATCCGAAATCAGAGAAAAATTAAAAAAAAAATATATATATATATACATATATTGACGGAGAAAGACCATCACTGAGGATTGTCATACAAAATGCCAGTGCATCAGGTTATTGCACCACCAGTTAGCTTTACCTGGGTTCATAATCCCGGTTTCCATTCTCGGCGCGGTGCCCTCCTACTCGACTTAGCATCCCATAGGTGACTCACTAGCCCTTACCCAATCTAAAATTTTAGGTCCAATAGATTCGGCACACTAGCTCACAGACCCTCTCCACTCTAGTGTCATAGACAAGTTCACAGAGAAGCCATTTTAAGTCATCCCGTACTAATATGGGTTGCAAGTTCAGGAATGTGGGAAAACCATACTCTGAAGCTGGGGCACATCTCCATTCCTTGCACTTCTAGATTTATGTCACAGTGACTCTTTCATTAGGATATATTTTCACAAATGCTAACGGGTGTCTCATGTCCAGTAGTTTTCCAGCACGACAGACACCAGCCCGGAATTTCTAAGGGTCCGTTCTATTGCCAGATAGAGCCTACACTCCGTTCATCAGTACTTTCCACAAGTTTCGCTTTTACTCATGGTCAAAATAGGGTCCGTGGTAATTACTGACATTCAACACCTATCTAGGACTATGCTAAGTATAATGTCCCTTTCTGTTAAGGTAGTTGGTAATGGTCAAGAGAGGTTTGATAGGGATTTCTGACAACGAACATAAAAGATCGTGAAACAACTGCATGCAACGGGAGACGGAAACATTCGTATCCAGAGACAGACCTATCAAACACTGATGCATTGATTATTCGACAAAGTATATTTTACTACGACATAGGCATCCATGAACAGTAATTGAATAATTCATATTCTACTATTTCCAAATATTTCAATTGAAAGTTTGTTTGGATCACAAGAGTCATTGCTTGATGATCCCTTTGATTTCAACTTTACTTTCTAAAACTGCGGAATGGTAGCAATAGAAAGGAAAGCATACGGATTTGAATGTAGATTTTGTTCTTGATGTCGGGGAAAGAAAGTAATTTTTCGACTCGTTTCCGAATAAGCGGTGGCTACAATGCCTTCATGGAAAGATTCACTATCTCTGTTTTATCATGGGCTTGGTGATGCATAATTAGAAATTGCCTTTCAGAGAGATTCACAATTTAATACATATCCTTCTTAATGGTGCATTTAGAGTAGTACGTTCTATAAGAAATAATTAGGCGTCATTCCTTCAGCAGATTAATGTTATCACGACTTTACGATATATTGGGATTCCATATCAATACCTCATGTCTCTTATCTAATCTCGAATCTTATCTCTCAGTAGCAGATAAAACGCCCATCGCATTATTTTGCTCAGCAGAGAAACCTCACCCATTACTTTTAGTGCATCTCTGCCAAAGAAACAACAAAACAAACCACCAGACATCCTAACAGACACAGCTCTAAGCTACACGCACTTCATGAACACCTATTTCATACACATAGGTACACAACTTGTTTTCTCAGATTGCTCGTCCCTCCCATATCTTTAAACAATGTGCGAAAGAACTGACTCTATCGCTGAAAAGCACCACCGATGACTTTCAGCATAGTTATGTATATCCGCCTTTGTAATCTCACTAAAATTTATTTCAATACAAAGAAGATCAAATCAGAAGGTTCCGTTAACTATAGTTATATTGTACTCACTGGGAATCATCAGTAATAAACGACACGGGCATCTCGAAATGATCTTTTCACTTAATGACAGCTGTTATTCCGTTCCTAACTTCAGAACTACAGGTCATATATTCCCCCAAACTATCATTTTTTACAGTGGGTTCATTACCACCTGGATATGAATAGTTGTGTCTGATGTGCAAACGCCTCTTGGTCTATTTCTGGGTAACTTCCTCTTAAAGTTCCCGTGCGAAATGTTGTCTAATAGGCCCCTGTTTTGTCAACCACGTTGAACGTCAGATTAACTGTTGATATCCACATATTCTTCTATACGCCCACAGCCTATTTGATGTCTCACCCAAAAACGGCGGCTGTTTTGTTATTTTTCGTGAATAATTCTAAATACTACACATGAAACATCTCTCACGTGCAATCTGGAAACTTTAACACAAAGGTGTAAATACACCTTAAGAAGCCCACAGAAAACAACTTTCAATGACAACACACCGACTATGGTGCTTTTGGTAACACACCGCCTGAATTACGTATACATAACAGGAAAATATCATCGTATCGGAACCTTCCCGTTAAGGTGCTACAAATTTTATGTATATATGGATATCACTTAATATATCCCTTGCTCAGGGAACATTTTCAGCGTATGATACTAAGTGCTGTGTTCCTCTGTGTACAGTTTTGATTCGGGAACGCATATGCATGCATTATAGCGGTACCACTTAGCATGATAATGATTTATCCGCCACTTTGTTTTACAAAACAGTTCATCCCTTGATAGTAACACTCAACAGATATTAAAATGGTCTCAAAATAGGGATAGCTTCCACATCTGCAACATTGCTTTTGTATCATGTCTGTACATCGATAATCGCATTACTAAATTCTCTTCCACGTTATTAGTTATAAATTCGATCAGAAATCTATGCCAAATCTATCCCAAATTTTCGACTCGTCAATCACTGCTGCAATGTTCCACATCAGTGAGGTGTCTAGCTGGGTGTCATCTTAAATCTGATATTTCCGATCTATTAATGTTTTCCTTCGAGAAGTATCTTGTGCCTTCTATGATTTTCACTACCTGACATACCCTGTCGATGGAGCTCAAAACTTAGCTCTGAAGGGTTCATCATTGCCAATATTTCCATGAGATCCTCAGTTTCCAAATGTTTTCCACGAACCTTATCGATGTCGATTTACGGGTGTTACTCGTTCGCTAGACGCAAGTGGACAAAAATATTTCGTACTAAATCAATAAAATATTAATAAAATACTATCAGTTACAAATTCAGTTTCTTGGAGCACTTTATATTTTGAAGACTGGCAAGATATATTCTCTATTATTAGTTCACAATCTCATTTGATAAGTACCATAGGTTATGAACTTAGAAATAACAAATACGAAGTCACATCAAGACAAATATAAGTATGTACGCAACCATACACCCATGTGTACACACAAACACATATAGACACACACACACATATACTTAGTGAGGCATACAGACGCATAAATACAGGTAGAGATTGACTTTCAGAGAATTTTATCTAAATGGAGTTTCTCGCTCGGATTGTGACATACAGATTATTGTGCGAAATGTATCAAAACTTTAATCTGAGTAAATAGATCAACAGTAGAATCGTATATACTTCAATATTCAGGCTCTTCCTCAATTTCTTCAAATGTTAATCTCTACTCAGAAGTTTGCAGTTATCATTTAACAATCGGAATCTTATCTATTTATGTGAGATTGCCATCAGTTCACTTATGGAAATATTCACATCTAAATTCATCTTTCAATTATTATGAAATGCTAATATTTCAATCATTCTTATAATAATTAGTTGCTAACTTTCTCAGTCGAATTCTCACAGAGTCTGACAAACATTGCTATGGATACCGCAATAATGGTGCTCTGTTTTGTTATCTTTTCAACTCAGAAATATTCTGAAGATAAAACTCTTTCAAAATGGAAGTGTGTATGCAAATGATGATGTGATAACAATTTTTAATTTTCTATTGTACTCCTGCATACGCGCGCACGTACACACACAGACACGCACATACACAGACACACACACATACACACACAGATATACACACACACAGACATACACACATACACTCACAAACACATACACACACACACTCATCTGCACACTCACATATTTATGCATACAAATATATTTTATGTATATATATATGCGTATGTGTGTGTGTATATATCAATATACATACTAACATATATGTATGTAAAAATTTGTATATATATATATATATATATATACGTACATTCGTACACATTATATATAAATGAATACAAATGAATGTGTCTCTGCGTGTATATCTGTAAATATGTGTGGGTGCAATTGATTGCTCGTATTCACCAATCTACTCTTTCAATATCTCTCTCTCTCTCTCTCTATCTCTTTCCATGATTCTTTCTGTATGAACACACACACACGCGCACACACACGTACACGTACGTAGCCGTTTGTGCATATATGTATCTATGTGTGACTGCTGGTTTTGTGTGCATGGGCATGTGGGAGTGTACGTATATTTACAAAGATGTAACTATCATCATCAACATCATCATCAACATCATCAACATCATCATCATCATCATCATCAACATCATCATCATCATCATCACCATCACCATTATCATCATCATCAGCATCAACGACCACAGTTTCACATCAAATGTGTAGTTATCGACATGTGTAATTGCCATATATCTATTACTGTCGCTAACTGCTGCTGATTGTTTCCCCCCTCGGAGTTGCATAATTGGTTAAGCACCAAACAGATACGATACATTATGGTTTGCAGTTGCTTACCAATATTTTGTTTTGAGTTCAAAAGTTGTTAACATCAACTACACATTCCATTCGAAATAATAAAGTATACCAGTTAAGTAATGAGGTTGATGGTATCCACTAACTTCCTTCCAACAGCTGTTTGTTACTGTTATTATTATTATTATTATTATTATTATTATTATTATTATTATTATTATTATTATTATTACTATTATTATTATTATTATTATTATTATTATTATTATTATTATTATTACTATTATTATTATTACTATTATTATTATTATTATTATCATTATTATCGTTGCTCTCCAAGGCGGCGAGCTGGCAGAATCGTTAACACGCCGGGCGAAATGCGTAGCCGTATCTCGTCTACCGTTACGTTCTGAGTTCAAATTCCGCCGAGGTTGACTTTGCCTTTCATCCTTTCGGAGTCGAATAAATAAGTACCAGTTACGCACTGGGGTCGATATAATCGACTTAATCCGTTTTTCTGTCCTCGTTTGTCCCTTCTGTGTCTAGCCACTTGTGGGTAGTAAAGAAATATGTATTTTGCCAGTCACTAGTTTCCGAGTTCAAATTCCGCCGAGATCGACTTTACTTTTCATCATTTCGGAGTCGATAAATTTAGTACCAGTTGAGCACTGGAGTCGATGTGATCAACTGTCCCTCTCCCCCATATGTCAGGCCCTGTGCCTATAATAGAAAGGATTTTTATTCTTGTAATTTATGTTTAATCTGCAAGTTTGTTATCGAGACACACCCAGCCTCCTAAGATGTGTAAAGGATAAGAGATGTCAGAGTAACCTGAAAGAATGAGGAGAAGTAACAGGGGTAGTAGCGAAATATTCCTGCGTAATACAACACAAACATTTAAATTGATAGAGTTTTTTCTAATGATGTGAGTAGTACTTTTCAGCACAATCTTTTGAATTACTCTGAGAAATGGTTCTCCTGGAATGTTATCTAGATGTTGTTGTTGTTGTTCGTTATTATTATTGTTATTAATTTTATTTTTACTTTTAATCTGCATGTTTGTTAGAGTCACTTGCCGAGACACACCCAGTGTCCTGGGGCGAGTGAAAGATAAGGGATGGTACAGTATGACTGCCAGGTTGAGGATGGGAAGTAGCGAAATATCTTCATGTAATACAACGCAAATTTAAATGGATAGGGTTTTCTAAGGATGTGGGCAGTAATTGTCTGTACAGTCTTATGGATTTCTCTGAGACATGGTTCCACTGGGATGTTATCTAGATGATTCTGACATCTCCTTTTTATTATACCTAGGGTACCCACAATTACAGTTTTCGTGTTAAGATGCCACGTCTTTTGTATTTCAATATCCAGGTCTTTATATTTACTTTGTTTGTCAAATTCCTTTGCAGATATATTTTTATCAGTGGAAACAAATCAATTAGTCTACAAGTATTTTCTTTCCTGTTTTAAATATTTATGTCTGGTCGATTAGCCTGGATTGTTCTGTCATTGTTGATTGGAAAATTCTAGAGCGTAGTGACATTTTTACCTTTAGCGACTGGCACAGGATGATTTTCATAGCAGCAAGCAGGAGTACTGATTTGTAATGTTTATCCAATGTAAATACTGTCCTACAGTATCCATAAGTTTTCCGTATTCTTGCAAGTGCTTCGAACCCTTCTGATAACCCTTGCTGTCCCCAAGAGAAACCTTTCTGCAGGATCTCTACTGCGCACTCTATTCCAATTCGTTGTTTCGTGTATGCGGTATAGGAGTTAGCTCCCCTGTATTTATGACCGTCCAGAATTGTTCAAGTTCTGCGTTAAACTGTTTTATTTAATCTTATCTCAGAGTAATTCTTTCACTTTCCCAACATTATTTTACTTCCATTGCTGAAAGCACAGCATACATCTCCAATACATTTTTACCAAGGTTTTTACTAGAATCGTTTTGCATTAGAATAAAACTGTTTTGTTCAAAGAATCCTTATCTTTTCCTTTTTATGACGAAATTCTTTCAGTTTTAGGCGTATTTTATTTCGCGTACATCTTGTTTTGCTGTGGTTGTTGCTTTCCGTTTCTGTCGTCGAGTAATGTTGTCTTGATTTGACGATGTGTTGATAGATCCTATCTCTTATTATCTATCTTATTTCTTAATATTTATTTTCCATGGTATTTACTGGAACTTTGATCCACCTCTTATTTGGGTGCATCATCATCATCATCATCATCTTCATCATCATCATCACCATCATCATCATAATCCTGCTCATCCTCCTCCTCATCATCATCATCATCACCACCATCATTACGAGTGATTATCAAACTCGTTACTGTATCGGCGAAAAAGTTTTTCTATTATGTGGTCTGGCGCTTTACATTTTAGGTTGAAATCAAACCGAGGTTACCTTTGAAACAGAAGTCAGGTCCTGGAGCCGATGGTTCTGATTAAATGTACTTCCCAGGTGTTGCACGTAAATTAGAAATCATTATTAAAATCAATGGCAAAAAACCCCTGATGTTACTTTTAAGCTGGTACCTTATTTCCATAATTCTCTGCATTTTCCCGATTAAGACTCCTAAAATCGTTGCATTTTGTTTTCAAACATAGCAGAGCATCTCCTGTCTTGAGTACGGAATGGTCTACATTGTTTAACAGATTTATTGATTGTAAAATTGCTGTTCGTATTTTAGGTTTAATTTTCCAACAATGCTGAATTATTTTCAAACACGTTGTCTACTGAATAAAAGGGGTTGTGGATATATTCACTCAAACTTTATCGTTTAACGAATCAACTGATATTCCTGTTATAAAGAAAAGTGACTTTACTGGGAAAGAAGTCAAGCCTCAAGAGACTCCACACTGCTCAGCAAGTGTCATCATGAAATACAACAATTACAATAAGAAGAAATCCAAGTTAGTTAGTTAGGTAATTTTTTGGCTCAGAAAGCAAAAAGCAAGGCCATGTAGGGGGACATGGAATTATGTACAAGTGCGAACAGCACAGCATTGCATAGCCATTCCAGACCGTATTGTCAAGGAAAAGAAACAAACAATTTAAATGACTTAGCTTCAGTCGCTCTGGGTTTTCAGGTGGACCAGCAAAGAGGCGATTTATGGAACAGACTGGTAGTCTGTTACTCTACTCCTTGCTGAACGGATTTGTTTTATAGATACCCACTCCATCTTTTGCCAGTATCTACAGTAAATTGAACTCCGCATGCAAAGTGTACTGAGGTGCAATAAAGGCGTCACAGAGAAAATGTTAGTGCACTCTAGACTTGAGAATACTTTCAGATGCTTACTGCCCCTATTAGTTGATTAAGGCAATTGATGTGTGTTGCATTTTAGAGGGGAGGTTAACAGCGAATGAAACCCTCAGTATGAAAGAGAGCGAAGCGAGTGGCTTGTTTCGGAAAACTTTTGAGTCAAAGCTTCTATATGTAACTTCCAGATATTCTTTCCGTGATGGTGTTGCCGATGGACATTATCATTTGAAGAAATCTCCACATGCACACGCATTGATCCTATTTTGAACTGGCCGAGAGGAAAACAGATCGACCAAATTGTCCTTCTTCGAGTGCAGTATCAGAACATCATTAATTTGTGGACATCCCTTGAGTGGCTGTTGTGAAATATAGTGAATGAGTTGCAGGAAAATGTGGTGATAAAAAGAAGGCGAAAGATCAGGTTATATAAAATGCGAACATAACACATACTAACAACATCCCATTTGTTGATGCTATCTAACTACTCACTACAGGAGCGGGAATATTTTACTGTTCATTTAAACTCAGATAATAGGGATCCAAACTGAAGGAAACGATCGAAATCCTCGGAGTTGTGGAGTACCTCGATCTGATAGAGGGGTTAGACATTCATACCCGTGCGAGTGGAATTCCACCCATTTATGTAACTCTGCATTCGTCTGTCATATACTCTATCACTTGTTTGCCACCCCTCCGATATATATATATATATATATATTATATATATATATATATATATATATATGTGTGGTGTGTGTATATATGTATATATATATATATGTATATATATATATACGCACACACATATTATATATAATTATATAATGTATAAATATTTAATATATATCCTCTCTCTCCACCGCATATGTATATATATATATATATATATATATATATATACATATATATTTATATAGGTATATATATTTGTTCATAATTATATTTGCTTATATATATACGTACACACATATATATAATGTATAAATATTTAATATATATATCCTCTCTCTCCACCCCCATACGTATATATAAATATATGTATACATACATATATATATATATAATATATATATATACATACATACATATATATATATATATATATATATATATATATATATTATATATATATATATATATATATATAGATATATATATATATATATATATATAATATATATACATATATATATACTTGTTTATATTTATATTTACTTATATTTATACAGACGTATTTTCTAACACGTTCTATATAATGCGTTTTGTATTGCATGCTTCAGCCCTTGTTTGTGGACAATAAAGGAATTATTTTTTCACATTATTGTTGTTATCATCATATCATGTAATAACCGGGTGTTGAGAGGTGGAAATACGAGTTAAATTAAATGTAGTACAAATAATAAAACATTTCAGGAGGAAAGATTAAAATTAAAAACTGGAAAAATAATTAAAATAAATATTTTATGAAAGCAATCATTTTTCCATTCTATTGGCTTAAATTGAAGGATGATGATAGGATAATATAAATATTAAGTGATTATACATAGAAAACGAGAGATACGTGGCTATATAAAGATACAGGAAGAGAAGAGTACTGTTACAATAGCATTACTTATCTATCTACATTTTATTAATAAGGAAATTTATGAAAGAAATTTAACAATCCTATAAACAAACACTACAAAATATTGCGTCAATATAGTCGACATGAAAATTAATCAATACTCAAAGAAAGAACCAAAAGATAAATAAGCCATTATCAAACATTTCCATCAATATCTAACCGTGTAATATCGGTATTGGCTATATCTGGCTCAAAATATTCTAAAAGTAATTTTATTATCACACATCACGTCTTTGATGTTAAAAAAAGTTATATGGAATAATGTATGTATATTTATGTGTATATCTGTATTCTCTTCTCTGTGTCTGCCCCTCTCTCTCTCTCTGTTCTCTCTCTCTCTCTCTCTCTCTCTCTCTCTATATATATATATATATATATATGTATATATATATATATATATATATATATATATAATATATATATATTTGTATGTACATGTATAAATATAAATATATATGTCTATATATATGTATATGTATGAATGCATTCATGTATATATGTATGTATGTGTGAGGATATTTGTGGGCGTTTGTGTTGTGTATATATGCAAATGTTTGTGCGTATTTTCAGTATAAAACATCTCAGATTTGAAAATATCATACGTTTAAATTACAAATGTAGCGTGTCTTGTATTTGATGTTTGAAATGTTGGAGGTATTCTTTATGAAGGTTCCGTTGTTTTCCAAATTCAAAACATCAATTCAATAAAGAATAATAGGAGCTTCTGCTGTAAATGACAAGACCCAAAAAATAACGAAAACCAGCTGACATAAACAAAGATTAGATTTTGCTAATAATTTGAGATTTAATATCTACACTGATAAACAGGCCCACGCACAGCACACACATTAGCAAAATCATATTAAGCCATAAAGAACAAAACAATAAAAAATAGTCTCTTAATACTTCCTGCCCACTCAGGTCTAATAATGCGTGTGTGTGTGTGTGTGTGTGCAGGCGAATAAGTAGGATATAGATACACGAAGCAACGAGCACTTCGTAGTATATGATTCGACGAATTCATATATATATAATATATATATATATATATATATATACAAACATGCATATATAGTGTGTGTCTGTGTACTTATATGGAAAATTGTCTGATCCTCCTATAATGATCCCGATACATTCGCAGGCATTTTGGCCACGCCCATTTTTTTGTTACAAGAAACGAGGGAATTGCAAATGTCGTTGGTATTTGGGCGTACATCATACACAGTGACACCTATGACTATCGAATGTTAAAACTCGGGGGTAAATCCTGTGAATAATTAGTGACAGCGAAATCGAATGGGCGGTTACGCTCATTTTAAGGCTGGAAACATGTGCACAGGTGTCGTAGGCTTATAGGGGCCTTCGTTATTGGAGGAAAATAGTCTTGTTTCTGGCTGAGCCATGAGTAACCGAGCAGCGTTGTCACTATGAGTACCCTGCATGCAATTGGGAATTGGTAACTGGATCGCATATTGTGCATCAGATAATTTTGTTCTTTCAATTTTCGATTGCAAACTGCAACTGACGGTGCTCACATTTGCCTGATCGAATACCACAAAAGGAGAAACGAAATGTTCATAAACTTCACAACAATATAAATATAAATAAAACGCATGAAAACGCTGCATTACCTACATGAGAACTAATTCAGTGGATGGTGGAAGTGATGGATCGGAAATTGTGAGATTGTATAAAACAGGTCGACGTGTGAAAACCAAGCAATGCTCATATATTACGTCGTGATGAAAAGTGTCCAATGTTTGGCGCGGCCTTATCGTTCCGATTGTATCTTGGAGAAGAAAAAAAGGCAACAGTCATCGGAAGAATCTCAGTGTACCACAAATGATATGAATTGTAACAAGATTTTTAACTTCCGTTCTGATGTTAGGGAAATAATTAATTATTGCATATCCAAATCAAGTTCAGAGAAGACCGCAACAACAAATTACTACTTCTTTGCACAATATGGAGCTTCAATGAAGGATTCAATACCAGCATCGTAGAGCACCTGAATATCTAGGAGAAAATTTCCTGGATACACCCCAGTTGCGAGCACTAAAATCTCATGTACCTCCCCAAATTCACGACGAGGAATTCGCTAAGCTTGAGGGAAGAAAAAGGACCGATTCCTGGACAGACTGTTACCAGATTGCGTGTGAGAGCAAAGCATCTGTAAACTCACAGAAACATTCCAGGGGAACAAATGTGCCAATACGCTTCGTATATCCACGCTCGATTAACAATCTTCGTCATCTTCTATCACTGAAAGTTTTAAAATTATTTCCCTCGATCTGCTGAAAATTTTGAACATGATTAGCCAGGCTGACAAATTGCAGTAGATTCAGTTGCAGGGTTGCACAAACTCATAGATTATCATGGATTGGCAATTTCACAAAGCCAGATGGTGCATTTAACGGATGGAGGAGATATAACAGACGCTTTCCCAGTGACAAATAACGTCCAAATATCGGTACCTTAACATTTCCAGCATGATATATGCGAAAATGTTGACAAGTAATTTTGATTAAAAAAAACACAAGCAACCTTATTAGATTCAGTATTACTGTGAAATTTCGCTGCATTCTCTCACTTCAGGTTGACACTAAAGTAAAAATAGAAACGAAACACTGTTTACGGGGATTTAGTGTTTGCCAAACGCCGCTGAAACTTTTCTTATAACGAACGTGTGATGTAGAGTGGGATGCACACATTCTCAAATGCCGGGAACAACCTGGGTCGCTGAAAGTAAATAAAGAAGATTTAGATCTTATTGTTATGGTTATTGATAGCGTAGATAATTTTGCTGTTGCTATTATAGTTTAGTACATTAGTAGCCAAATTTGGGTAGAAAGTTGATCAAAGTAATTCCTCTCTTGTTCATCTGTCCTTTATGTTCATGTAGGTTTATCGTATCTAATATGGAATGCACATATACAAGTTTGAGAAAGAGTTGGTCGAAACTTTTTTGTGGGTTCGTTAAACATCTAGCGGTTCCAAACGGCTTTCCTCTGCCAGTGTAGTTTGCTGAAATAGATACACATATAGATATTTCGTTGTACATATGCATACATATATACAACTTAATGCGGTTTTGAACGCTCATTCTCGTTGTTTGCCACGTATGCATAGGTATTTATCTATCCATCCCTTTCTCTTCTCCTCTCTCTATCTCTCTCTCTGTATACACACACACACGCACGTACGCACACACTCGCGCGCACACACGTACACACACACACACACAAAAATATCCCGTGAACAAATGCATCAAAAATTAAATGGAGAAGTCCTTGATTAGATGACATGCTTAATGAGATCAAATTGGCTGCTCATCCGTTGGGAACGTGTTCTACAAAATGTTTTGCATAAAGTTTCCGTATTTTGCGCATATATTCCTGGCGCAAACTATAGAGCCTCTTTTTCTACCTGCTGGAAACGGCCTAAATTTTGTTGATATGGAACAAAGTTAGATGAACAGCAGTCCTGGAATTCATCACATTTGTTCGTCGGCTGTCATACATTTTCATCCTCTGCTTCCAAAGCAAAACGCGCTTCGGCGACTACGACATACATTTCATTTTCGCCATCGAGGATTTTGCAAACAAAACGTGAGAGAGTGAGAGAGAGAGAGAGAGAGAGAGAGAGAGAGAGAGAGAAGAGAGAAGAGAGAATTTGATAGGAGCCACGCCGTTTTCCTATTTTCTCTCACTGTTTATTTCTGTGTTCCTTTCTGTCGAAGAGTTTAGGCTCGAAACGTAAAAGACTTTTCCATTTTCCGAGCGTTAAACTATGACATCAGTTTGTTGTTTACACACTCGTTTTCGTCTTTTGTTGTCTTTCTTTTGTAAATTCTTTCTCCTCTCTCTCTCTCTCTCTTTCTCTCTATCTCTCTCTCTCTCTCTTCTCTCTCTATATATATATATATATATATATATATATTATATATATATATATATACATATATATAGTTAATCCAAACATGAACAAAGAGAAAACACAACAACGCGAGCACGTGGAACAAGTATAGTGTTATTGGACGATCAGAAAATGAAAGAAAGAAGGAGGATTTAACGTTTCGAGCTCAGCTCTTCGTCAGAAACATAGAAAAAGGAAAGGTCCAAGGCAGGGAAGACAGAAAAAGAAAATCGCCAACGATACACACGCGGTCATATATATATATATATATATATATATATATATATATATATATATATATATATATATATATATATATATTATATATATACTCGTTAACAATAAGTAGATCCTGATGCTTTCCCTGATTAGAGAGAACCACATGCACAATTTATCTGCCGTATGTGAAATCCCTCTCCGAAAAGATACAAAAGACATGACGGCACATATGACGTCAGGACAGTATTTAAGAGTAATACAACACCTCGCAAATATTTCCTTCGAGAAAAACCAACAATAGAAGAGACTATGACGAAAGGCTGCGCGTACTCCATCCCATGCAGCTGTGGTAGGTTTTACACTGACGAAACATGCCACCCCCTCAAAATAAGGGTAGACGAAAATCGCAAAGCTGTGACACGAGGAGATATTGATAAATCAGGTATAGCTGATCATGTATAGAAAAATTGAGACCACCTCCCCCTGTGGGATGAAGTTAAAATAATAGACAGAGAACACCACTGGAAAATACGAAAACTAAAAGAAGCAGCACATATGCTAGGACGCAACAACCTCCTAAGCAGACTGAGTGCAGATATGAGTGGCATATGGGAACTGGTATTAAGGAAGGATAGGAAAATATTAGATTTATAAGCTCTAAAATCAACTCCATAATTACTCACGGGCATATGGCGTAGTGGTTAAGAGTGCAGGCTGCTAACCCCAAGATTCTGAGTTTGATTCAGTGAACTGAATAATAATAACAATAACATAAAAAATACCTTAAGAATGAGAACCTAGGTTCGAAATTTCCCCAATACACCTAATGAAGGCTGGAGGGTATATGAAGCGAAACATTGTGTTAACAACAGATATGATGAGAACAAATATCCGTCAAATGTAAATAATGTACTATTCTATATATTACGCAGGTAGGTCGACTTCATAGAGTACACAGTGACCAATAAACAATTACTTTTCAGCATTCTTTCAGTAAGCAAATCCTCAGGTTAAATACTATCCTGTAATGCAAATAGCCATGGTAAGACTTTCCGCTCTCATTGATAACAAAACATTCATCATTAAATAAGGTTGTGTTGGATACTAAAATGCAATTTAGAATGTGTTTGTGTGCATCTCTCTCTCTCTCTCTCTCTCTCTCTCTCTCTATCTCTCTCTCTCTTTATATATATATATATATATATATATATATATATATGTGTGTGTGTATGTATATGTTTGTATTCATGATGAATATGTGAATTATTTTTATAAAGGACGGTCATGTTTCCCATGATGTTACAAATATGGCCTTTCAAATTGTGCAGGGAGAATTTTCTAATTAATTCACATATCACACACACACACACATACATACACACACGCACACACACACACACACACACACACACAAACAGGCGCATATATACACACGCCAGCGCGTTCACAGATACATGCGCACACACGTGTGTGTGTTTGTGTGTGTGTGTATGCGTGATTCTATCCATATATAATTAAATGTTGAACAATTAAATAGTTGATAGGACGAGACTTATGGAATAAATATGTTAAAATTCATGATGTAAAGACAGGTAGTTTAATAAACTTCCGTTTTTTTTTTTTAATTAGAGGTATAACCACAAACTTTGAAAATTAAGATTATGTGGGGAATGTTAAAGGGTGGATAATGACGTACGTAAATGAATTTTCTACCAGAAGTTACGAATAATCGAACGGACGTGCCGTTTGAGGACATGCCTTGCAGTATTTGTTTACGACTCTTTGCTATCTGAGTTCCAATTTTGCTTAAGCAGTTTTTAACTTTTATCCTTCTGGATCGTTATAATGGGTTGTATTGTATTACTGAGGTTGAAATTATAGCATGTCCTACTACTCGAAAATTATTGCCATGCAACCATTGTCAGACATCTTTAGTAAAGCTGATAATCCTCTAATAAATCTCCCAGACATTGTGTAAGTTCCAAAATTTTCTTTTTATTTCCCATGGACATTCTGGTTCAAATACTGCAATAATTTTAATATGCTGATTTGATTGGTTTGAAATTTACTTGTTGAAGATATTCTTCAGATGTTTCTGTGCTTTAATTATCCTTTACATATTTGTTTTTTACTTAAGTTGCAATTACTTTGATAAATTGTTTTAATTAATAATTAAATCGTTATTAATTTAGTAAGTAATTAGCTAATAAATACTTAATTATCTTTTCTTTTAAAACAATTACTTTTTTTCTGATGTTTTCAAAATAATTTCATACTCTTTGAATCTTCCTTGTTTTTCGTTCGCTACATATTGTTGTATTGAACATACTTAGCATGTGAGACGGGTGAGTACAAAACACACTGGAATACATGGTCGATGCCTTATTATCTCAAATCGAAAAATTACAGTGATTCTGTAATTTTTTTAAACTCTTACTGGCAGATTCTAATTAATGGTAAATATATATACTGTGATGTCGCCAGTAAGCAATATATGGTTTCGCTTTAACCTTCATAATCAATTTATGTATAATTGATTCATTTGGCCCATTGGCAGAACGGGGACATCTTAGAATACTACGAGAAATTTTTGAAAGTATTAAATCGGAATATATTTTTGGAAATCTGAATATGTTTTTGTTGGCAGTTAACGTTTTGATGTAAATAAATTTGTATTCAAGAAATGAATATTCTACAAAATGTTCAGACATATCACATCAAGCCTTAACTTATCCAAATATCAGCTAAAATTGAAATAAGTTGTGATTTACAACTGAGGAAAAGATAGAGAGAAAGGAGGGAGAGTAAGAGAGGAATAGTTTACTGTAAAGTTAAGGAAGCTTAATCTTCACGTGCCCCGTAGCAATCTTCACGTTTGAGCCTGTAGGGAAATATTCTGTGCGAAGAGATAAAGAAGAACCCAGGGAAAAATGAATTAAAATAAAAACGAAAACAATTACACTGCCATTTTACATTTCAGCTGCTGTTCCTGGGTCCTTGTTGAATTCTAGAATTGAAGTTTAATTTATTTCGATTATATCTCGGACTTCACATATTCTCAAAAGAATTTATAGAGTATTGGGTCTTGAAAGTCGTATGAATACTTAGATAAATAAAAGCTATTTAAAGCGATAGCGTTTCCCTAAATATTGAGACTCAGCCATGTTTTAACGACACGAATTGTAGCTCTCGTTCAAATTTTGATTTTTGTTTTCACTCAAACCTGTATCCGTCGGTCTCTCGAATTCTAAGTAAACCGTTTTCTCAAACGTTTGGTCTAGCTCTCCAATTAAATTGTGATTCCTGCTGGTATTTATCGTTCCATTTCAGCACCATTTTACATCCTGGTTCTACGTACTCAAATCATGAGAGTGCTTCGCCCATCCTGGCTCATGTGTGGCTGTGTGCTAGAAAGCATGTTTCCCAGCCACATTGTTCCGGGTTCAGTCCCACTGCGTGGCAATTTCTACACGTGTCCTCTACTCTGCCCTCAAACCAACCAAAGCCTTGTGATTATATTTGGAAGACGGAAACTGATAGAAGATTGGATATGTATATATATATATTATATATATATATATATATATATATATATATATATATAATATATATATATATATATATATATATATATATATATATATATATGTCTATATGAGTTAGAGGTTAAGCAACCATCAAAGGGATTATAAGTATCCAATATACTATTGGATGTTTACCTACGTATTTATATTCAAGTGCTTACTGTTGCAGGGCAACAGTGCAATTGGTACAGATATGAGTGGGGGTAAATTAGAAACGTATCCATAATTTATAAGGCAAATATGAAAATGGAGAGGATAATCAATTGACAAATATCAGACTGTAAACATTCATTTGGATCTATTTATTAATTAATTACAATTACATGTATAAGTAATCAAAATAAATAAACATATAAACAATTAAATAAATAATACGAACCTGGGTAAATTGGACAACCCCATAGTAGAAACAGGTGTAAGAGGCGGCGGGCGAAATGCTTAGCGGTATTTCGTCTGCCGTTACGTTCTGAGTTCAAATTCCGCCGAGGTCGTCTTTGCCTTTCATCCTTGTGTGTCCCCTCGGTGTGTAGCCCCTTGTGGGCAGTAAAGAAATAAGAAACAGCTGTAAGAGTGTAGTCTTTTTCATTCATTTATATCTATTTATTTATTTACTTCTTTTTTCTGTTTGTTGAGGGAAACCCCTGATTCATTTTCGCCGGCTGGAAATGTTGATTCCTTCCAGTTTGACATTTGCTTAATGATTTTCAACTTTGCAATAATTGGACATCTAGAAACTCTAATGGTATTCATATTTCTACGCATGTGACTACAAATCTTTGTATCTAAAATTTAAATCCTCATAAAAATCTTGAGTAGAACTATTATAAAAAAATTATTGCTAGACATGTCTCCATGAAAATGCTTACAAAGAAAACATCACTTTGTTTCTACGAGTGTAGTTTTAATCTTCATTAATCTCTTAATAATCTTTATATAAAGTACCGCTTTCTCATTGGGGCTAATACCACTGGTTTTCTCTTTGTTTCTTTGTTGGAATCGAAATTTTCAATATTATTTGTTCCGTTTTAGAAAATGTCAAAAAACTCCTGTGAAGCTCCTCCTAAGGGTATCTATTATGTGATTTGTCTATCTTCTACTTCTCATCTATTTCCTCTCTTCCCGCTTATAAAGAGTGTTTTTCTTTAAATGACCTATTTCTCTCACCATTTCTATGCATTTTTCTTTTCGTTTCTCCGAAAGATATGATGCTAATTATTTTAACTATTGTGCTGATAGCTTTACACCGTTTTTTGTATAACATTGTTTTCTTTTCCAACAGTAACCTTGAATAAACGAACACGTGAATTCGATACCATAATTTCTTTTAAACAGAAATCTCCCTTGGAAGGTTTCTATTTAAGAAGAATAGAAGGAATTATACATAGAAGAAATATACAGAAGAATTTGTTCAGGGCGTTGTTAACTAACGTTTACTCTTAGTAATAGTGAATACTGCTGTGTCAATGTATTGTTGTCTTAGTTCCTTCGTAAACACTAATTATTCACTAATATACTGAGCGTTCTTTGCTCATTTGCGCACTAGAAAGACTATTTACTTTACAGCTCTCCTAAGCAAATTTCCTCGGGGCTGTACTAAGTATTACTCTTTATTTACAGGTAGCTTAGGTACAGTTCTATTCTAAGCAATATTTTCGCAGTGATAATAAAGTGTTTTAGGAAACACCATTGTGCCAATGATATTGTGTAATGATATTCTGAACGTGAGATGTTCGTTTTATCCTTCCCAAAACCCTGAGTTTGAATTTGGTAGACGGAAACTGAAGGAGAGTCGGAGTATATACATACCAATATATATATATAATATATATATATTATATATATATATTAATAATAATAATAATAATAATAATAATAATAATAATAATAATAATAATATAATAATAATAATAATATGAGAACAAAAGAATGAATGAACCCTCCATATTATGTAAATAGAAGAATATATAATATATATAATATATATAAATATATAATATAGGACAATCAGTTAGTAGTGGTAATAATACTCAGAGTTTCAGATGTCTTAATAACTGATGAGGATGTCTCGTAGATTTTAGCTCTGGCATCTAAAACTCTGAGTATTATTCTGACAACTAACTGATCGCCATATACATATGCATACATACCTACATACATATATATATATACATATATATATATATACACACACACACACATATATATATATATATAATATATATATATATATATATATATATATATATATATATATATATATATATATATACATATGCATACATATATGCATACATATATATATATGTGTGTGTGTACGCGCGAGTGTTGCGTGTTTGTGTGTGTTTGTCTCTTCCTCTGCAGCGCTTGACGAACGGTTTCGGTGTGTTTTTACGTAGCCGTACGTCACAGGTTTGGCAAAAGGGACCGATATGGTAAATACTGAGCTTTACAAAAGTAAGTACAGGGATGACCCCAATCTAATGTCTGAAAGAGGTGAAAGATAAAAGATAAAGATTAGCCAAATTCTGCCCTATCACTTTGTCATGTTTTCAGTCTTGAAAAACTGCGGTTCAAAAAAGGAGGCTCACCGTCCTCATCACGATCTACAAACTTATATTTACATATTTCATGGAATGATGTTTTTCCTACGGAGATAATCACTAACTTAGGACTGTGACTTTTGATTGTTCATCATCAACCGATCAGTAAAATATTTCCTGGCAAAATGCGGTCGGCAAACGAAACAGTAAATTCATGTTTAATCGTCTATATTTGTTTGGCAATGAAGTAATAAAAAATTCTTTATATATAATTTTCGTTTTTTATTGTTTTGATTTAGTGATATAATTTGTCTAGAGACTCTCCTGTTTTCTTCCTTGATCAACTCCTTTCTCTCTCTCTCTATCTCACGTATCATACTTTTTCACGTTGCTTTCAAAATTTCTTGGAAAACAGCCTAGAACGTCAATATATTATACGAGTATTATTGTCTCAAAATACAAGAGTAGTCTTATTTATGTGACATCATAACAGAACCCTTGCGCGAACAGAAACGTATACATCATTCCCTGTTCTAGACTATGACAAATAAATTTATGTAACTAAACATTAAAACATTTGGTTATAGAAACGGATGATTAGTTTTTAGGTTTCCTGAATATTCTGATTTTAATAGATATTTTTATTTAGTTTATCATAAAAAAGATCTTTACCATAAAATTATATTTCAAGCGTTCAAATGCTTGTCAAGAAACTCACTCTAAAAGACAATCATTTCTCGTTAAAATAAGCGAAATATTTTAAAGGAAAATCATTCATATTATGTTAGTTATATTTCTAAATATATTTCGCCCTCTGGTAAAATTTGTTAATCTGCCAAGTATAAAACATCATTTACACAAATTTGTGGTAGGGAAAATTTTGCCTTTGAGAATTATGTTATGTTTCGGGGTACAGAGAAGTCACCCGAAGACAGACAGTCATCTGAAAGTCCTATTCTTGAGTGGTATATAAAGCGCTGCCATTAGAATAATGAATGTTCATGATCCAACAAAGAAGGACAGTTTTATTGTCCAGACGTATCTTAAAAGTCATGCTGCGGGTGTCCGAAATCTGCGGAGTCGAAGAGCATTTTAAAAGCATAGCAGGGTTGTCTGATACTTGCATATGGAAGAGAGGGATTCAAAATACTCGAAAATTTACTTAGATATTGTCGCTCTGAGAGGAAGAAACAGGATTTCTCTGGTACCAAATTTAGGCATAAAACAACCATAAATATTCGTCCTTACAATACTAGGAAAATCTTTGTGACACCAGTGGATAGCGATACCATTGTATATTGACACTGCAGATTGATCGACTGCACAGACCTTAAGTTTGCAATAAGAAAAGTGGTTTATAACTTTATACAGAGAGCTGGGTATTAGTTGTTGAACGCATATGTACAGCTGCTCAATGACTACAATGAGATGATTAGTGCATTTGTTAATTAGCCAGGACACATTTGACGTGGGCAGACAGCAACTGCTAGCTTTGGTGTACCTGGATTGGGGAGATATCATTATAAATAGCGTTCAACGGATAGCAAGTGCTATACAGAAACAGACAAGAGGAAAACAATTCGACTATGATGAAGAGACGGAAAGTTCACAGACGCAGAAATACAAGAGGTAATGAGTAATTACACGTGGAGGAGTACAAGGCCGATTCAAATGGAATTTCTTTCGAGATTTACGAATTCGTGCCAGATGTATTAGGCGACCTCTTGACGAGCATCTGCAGGAGATGGGGGCAGACGAAGAGAATTGCTAAAGCTGAATGTCAGGAAGATTTAACGTAGTGAAAAGACGCAGACAAGAGAACATGGCAAACAACTGCTGAACAAATATTTAAAGTGAAACGTTGATGCATCTCATCTGTAGTCTGGGCGGAGAAGCACAAAAGTTGGCAATCTAGGTGAACGACCGTATGTCGAAGTATGAAATTTGAGCATAGGACTTCCGTCGATGTTAAGCATAGAACTTCCGTCGACGTTAAGCATAGAACTTCCGTCGACGTTAAGCATCATCTTCTGATTCCCAAAGCGGCTCTGGATCGCAGTCCTCTTGCAATAGGTTTCTTTGTATTCATTCGATTTAGTGATTAAAAACCCAACCATTTATATTCCCGCAATCCCAACACCACCACCTCCACTACTACTACTACTACTACTACTACTACTACTACTACTACTACTACTGCTGCTGCTGCTGCTGCTGCTGCTGTTGCTGCTACCGCTGCTACAGCTGCTGCTGCTGCTACTACTACTACTACTACTACTACTACTACCACCACCACCACTACTACTTTTACTCAACATAGCCATATCTGGTTGTCGTCGTCGTCATCGTTTTCAATCCGAATACCGTCGTGGCCACCACCTCCGCCGTCGTCATCATTATTGAAAATGTGTATTTGTAAAGAATAATTATTTTCAAGAAATTGGTATTATTTGCGAGGAATCATTATCTATAAGAAATTATTTTCTAAGAAAATTATTAATTAATTAGTTTGGAATGAAAATTCTCATCATTTAAACGCAGAATGTGGGCGACAACGGTATTCGTTGCATCAAAAGCAATGATTTTCGTTGGCATATTCCAGACGATAACGTAACTAAATATGATTTAAAAGAACATTGTTAGATCAACATGAAATTTGTACAAGAACATACTGACACAAAAGCAAATGTCTGATAGAATCCTATAAAGTAACACTATGCAACCTTGACTGAAGAACATATTCAAGAGTTTGCAAGAGCACTGATACGTTTTTTTGTACACTTAAATAACTGAAACACATTGAGATTCTTGATCTATCTGTTTATTTATTACCCACAAGGGGCTAAATATAGAGGGGACAAACAAGGACAGACAAAGGGATTAAATCGATTACATCGACCACAGTGCGTAACTGGTACTTAATTTATCGACCCCGGAAGGATGAAAGGCAAAGTCGACCTCGGCAGAATTTGAACTCAGAACGTAACGGCAGACAAAATACGGCTACGCATTTCAACCGGTGTGCTAACGATTCTGCCAACTCACCGCCTTCAAAGATCATTGATATATCAAAATGCGGGTAGTAAATGTATTGTAATAATCTCGTGGCGAAGTGTGTTTTTGGTTATTACATGTAATTCATGATAGTCTTTTGGCGGAGTCAAAGCTTTTGCACCAGAGCGTAATGAAGTAGGGCAGCAGATGGACCCGTGTATCAGTGCGATGAGGCGTCCGTGCAATGCTTCCCTTGCAAACTTCATATTTAGTACACTACAAAACCTGACTTGACACTCAGCAGAAGACACGAGAAAACGACAACCCACCTGCTCTCTGATAAGCATTCGCGTACAGACGATAGAGAAGGCCTTTTGTCAGCCTCCCATGGGCAGACCTAACAAGTCATTTGGGGAACGATTCATAGTTAAAACTGTTTACAGTCGTTCCATTTTCTGTAACCCCACATTGTTCTGTCTTGTATAGTCCTCAGTGAGGTTTTTCTGATATGAACACTTAGTCATTAATAAAGAAGACATTCTTCTTCTTCTTCTTCTTCTTCTTCTTCTTCTTCTTCTTCTTCTTCTTCTTCTTCTTCTTCTTTTTCTCCTCCTTTTTCATTTTCTTCTTCTTAAACAGGCACTTGTTTACATGAATGCTCTTTAAAATACCTTATAATACTTGGACATTTAAGGTGATAGTTCTCTTCGTAAAATGTGCACAGTGCCATTCTTTTAAGCATGTATTTTGCGCTGCTTGATGTCTCTGGACTTTTCTGTTTCGAACTGTTTCATTGTGGGCCTCGACGATAACAGGTATCGCAATGCTTTTCATATTGTTTTTTTTTTCATAATAGCTTTATAATAACTGTTATAATTATTATTATTGTTGTACAAGGCGGCGAGATGGCAGAAACGTTAGCACGCCGGGCGAAATGCTTAGCTGTATTTAGTCTGCCGTTACGTTCTGAGTTCAAATTCCGCCGAGGTCGACTTTGCCTTTCATCCTTTCGGGGTCGATTAAATAAGTACCAGTTACGCACTGTGGTCGATATAATCGACTTAGCCCGTTTGTCTGTCCTTGTTTGTCCCCTCTGTGTTTAGCCCCTTGTGGGCAGTAAAGAAATAGGTATTTCTTCCGTCTTCATGTTCTGCGTTCAAATTCCGCTGAGGTCGACTTTTCCTTTCATCCTTTGGGAGTCAATAAAATAGATACCAGTTGAGTACTGGGGTCGATGTAATCAATTATTCCTCTACCTTAAATGTCAGGACTTGTGCCTATAATAAAGAGGATTGTTATGATTGATGTTGATCATCTTCGCCGTCGTCGCCGTGGTGTTTGTTATTCATATTTTAATATGACTGAGCACCAGGTGTTTGTGCAGAGTTTTCCTGGGGTCTTCTTCTTTCAATGTATTGCAACATCCCACATAATAATTGTTTTCCGGCGAGCAGTGCTAGGTTTCTCAATGTTTTGCATATTTGTAAGTTTTGTAGTTGGAGCTACGTATTTGCTTTTATATTTGTGATATTCCCGAAGGGCCTTCTTTAATAGAGATTCCTTATCCACACATTCGGGATGTATCTTCTCTAAATATTTATATCTAATAATTACTCCAGCTATTGAAAAAATACATTATCGTCTGTTGGGACTGATGTATTTGGCCGCTTCTCCTTCCCCTTCACCGTCTTTGTTCATTTGCATATCTCCGAATATGTTTGTTTTTGGTATCTTTTTGTCATATAGGTCTTCACCATCTCTTTGATGTTGGTCATGATTATTATCTTCGTCTCTACAATTATTATTGCAATACATCATCATCATCATCATCATCATCATCGTCATCATCATTATTATTATTATTATTATTATTATTATTATTATTATTATTATTATTATTATTATTATTATTATTATTATTATTATAAGGCGGCGAGCTGGCAGAAACGTTAGCACGCTGGAAAAATGCTGAGTGGCATTTCGTCAGTCTCCACGTTCTGAGTTCAAATTCCGCCGAGGCTGACTTTGCATTTCATATTTCGGGGTCGATAAAGTATCAGTTGCGTACTGGGGTCGATTTAATCAACTGGACCCATGGGGTAGAAAATAATGTAATCTTATTGTTGGCAGAATCGTTAGCACGCCGGCCAAAATGTGTCTCAAAAGTCGCTAAGTTCTGAGTTCAAATTCCGCCGAGGTCAACTTTACCTTTCATCTTTTCGCGGTCGATAAATTCAGTAGCAGTGAAACTCTGAGATCGATTACATCGATTAGTACCCCTCCCATCAAATTTCAGACGTTTCCCTCTAATAGAAAAGATTATTATTATTATTCTTTTGTTGTTTTGCAGTTAAGTGACGGAATTATAAAAAAGCCGTTTAAAATGGTTCAAGGACTGTAGTTATGCCACGGCACAATATTCTATAAATTATTTCCACAGTTCAAGATCTGAGTTCGAGTCAAGCGCTTGAAGAAAATGTTATTCAAAACTTTCGTTTTCAAACATGTGTGACTTCATCATACTTTGAAAATAAATCAGGTTCGTTATGACAAGCATACAAAGACATGCTTTAAAATACATTTGTCTTTATATTTCATATATTAAATAAGTCTTTTTAAAGAAATATTTTCCCCTCGGGTTAGATCTCACCATCAATAAATATCTTCAACGTCGCTTTTTCTCATTTTTACTTTTTGATCATAATAATAACATAGTCGTCGTCGCCATCATCATCATCACCAGCTACTCCCTCCTGGCCCCCCACGTCCTCCTTTCCGTCGTCGTACTCCACCTCCTCGTCCTCCACCTCGTCTTCCTCCTCGTTGTTGTCGTCGTCGTCGTCGTCGTCCTACTCCTTCACATTATTGTTGTTATTATTATTATTATTATTGTTGTTGTTGTTGTTGTTATTATTATTCTTCTTATCATTATTCATATCAGTTCATAATTCTATTGAGAATTTTATAAAAGATTTCTTAGCAATTCTCAAGCAATAAATGCATATTTCATTTATTTTTTTATTTAGAAATACAAGACTTCAAATACAAACAATATCAACAATTACATACACAGGAAATGAGCTTTATTTTTGCTAAAATTGTCATTCACTGAAACAGAAAGACGATATGTCCTTCAGCTTTCCTCGTCTATTTAATACGTAATTATAATTTTGTTCTAAAATATATTTAGCAAAATATTTTTTCTGGTGAAATCACAAAATTCCATTTACCAATTGTAGTTATAAATAAATTTCTATGTAGTATGAATATTTGGAGATATTTATAGGTCAGTTGAGTTTTAAAGATCAACTTTTGTTCAGCTAACATGATGCAATGTTTTATGATCTAAAGTATCTTTTAAAATCAATTTCTACTAAATAAATAGAAAGAGAGAGAGAGAAAAAAAGCATTTCATAAAATTAGAGTTAATATATCTTTAAAATCTTCTTGTTCTATGCTGTCTGTCAAGAGGAAAGACAAAAATAGCTAAAATATTTCTCTTCCAGCCTCATTTATTTCGAAGAATTTTTCTGCATCATTTCAATGATTTAGTTTGTTGTCATTTCCGCATCGTTACATAAAGATTAATATTGAAATTCGCTATGTCTTATTCCTGGAAGCGTCACTTGCCATTATCACTGCTGATTATACTAGCTGCAAATTTTAGACGCCGGAAATAAGTCTAGGCACTGCTAGTAACTTATTAACAATGTGTTGGTTTCATTGTTCACTGCATAGTTTTTCTTCACTCAGTAAATGGAACCATTATTCGTGTGAATTCGTCTTTCACTACCATTAACCGATGCTTCAATAATTATCAAAACAAATAAAAACACAACGTTGCTGCTTTTTAATGCTGCCAAGTTAAAATAATAAATTTATATTTATTTTTTCATTTGGATTGTCTTTAAATGAAGAGATGACACGTTGAATTAGTCATTTTCTATTGCTGCCTAACACTCGCTGCCACCATTCTGTTTCGCAGTAATACGTATTGAAAGCGTTAAATATAAAGGCTGGAAAAAGCCTTCTTCTTTATAATCTGATGGTGTTTTCCACCGCATAACAGAATACCTTCAGTATGAAACGGTATTGTGTGGTATATTGCGGTCCACATACAGGGATTCTTTACACGTCTTTCTAGTCTGACGTCAGTTCGATGCATGATCTTTGGTAAAGTTCACTAATCCTCGAAAATGAGAGTAGAGAAAGAAAGATTCTAGGTTTTCTTATGATTTGCATCCAACACTAACTTGCATACACGAAAGAGATATACTAGCATAGGTTTTACAATGATAGAAAAAGTATAGCAAACAATAACACATACAAGTGATAATCCATCAAAAACTTCGTTTCGTGTGTCAGCATCTTCCCTAGCTCTCTTCATATGACCATCGGTCACCTTAAAGGAACATGATTCAAGCAATGTTTTTTTTTATATCTAAAAGTTTTCCACATGATCTTGTTTATATTCTGAACAAAGTCCATATCTATTTTATTGACAAAAATATAAGTTAACTCTATCCACAACACGGTGAGTCTCTCTGATATAACCGAGAAATAATCAGCGTTTCAGCATAATTTGAAAAATGTTCCGATATCATATTCCTTTGGGTGCTCTTTAATTCTGACTCTTTGTTTATCGCTTCATTTCTCTCTTGCACAATTTACTGCAGCAGCAAATCTATTGGAAACTTTCAAATTTGTTGGTTGTGTTTGAAAATTTCAGTAAAACAATTTCGTTACACATGATGTGATATCAATCTGTAAAGAATTTGACCTATTGAGACTCAAAATAAACACAATTCCCTCAACGTAGGTTCCTTTGCATTATCGCTCGGTCATCAAGAAACAATAGTCACCTCTCTCTCTCTCTCATGCCATGCTCTACCATTTCTGATAACAGAATGACATATCGGATATCAATAGCCCTTGATATATTATTTCCGAATAATAATGGTTTCAAATATTGGCAACAGGTCAGCAATTTCCAGAGAGAAGTTAGTCGATTACCTCGACCCCAGTCTTCAGCTGGTACTTATTTTATCGACCTCGAAAGGATGAAAGGAAGGAATTGGCAGAATTTGTGCTCAGAACGCTAACACGTACAAAACGCTGCTGTGTATTTTGCGCAGCCTGCTAACGATTCTGGCAGCTTGTCGCGAAATTATTTCTGAATAATATAAATAAAAATAAATGAAAGGCCAGTGCTGAAAACATTATAGTTTTCTAACTGATGGAATCAAGTCTAGCCTCGGCTAAAATGTTATAAAAATCTGCTATCGCCTTAGAATCATAATATTTCTTTATAAAAAAAAACCCATATTAGATGTTATTCAAAACCAACTTGTCCTCCTGATTCGCAAACGCACACACCAACCTACAGCCATTTTGTGAAAATCAAAGTTTTTGCTATAGATTCCCTGTCTTTCTTTCTTCCATATATGTTATCAATGCTACAATTGCCCCAATTTCGTTCGTACGTTCGACCATCCGTGGGAAGATTCGCCGTAGGAAAATGCCTGGTATGAAATTTCCCCGCATAGGAAAATTCCCTGTAAAACAAATTCACCGTCTGGACGGTGAATATAAAGCATATTGTATCAGCATTTTTTGGTAAAATAAGAAAAGAATAAAAGTTTATATGAAAGCATTAACTAGACGAGGCTTTATCTAACGTCAAATATTAAATAGGTCAAGATGTGTTCATTTAAAAGAAATGAAAAATTCCAAGCAATGCTGCAGATTTTATCGAAGCATTAATATCACTATGCACTTTCTTCATCTCTGCCGCATCTAAATCACGTGATTTCTTTTCGCTAAACTCTCTTCCGTTTTCAAATAATTTATGAGTTTCAAGAAATTTGTACGGCAAATTTTCATCTGTTTCCGTTAAACTTTCCAATATCAGACAAGACTCATTTGTATCTGTCCTCCTGTTACTCAATCTTTTTCTCTCTCATCAAATCACACTCTTATAACCTTGTTCAATATTTACTCACCTGCTTGCAAAATCTCCGGACATCCGTTCCTGCTTGAATTGCTATCGGTGATGGCGATAAATCACAGCCATCCAGAGTCCAAAGCGCAGATTAGTTTCCACAAAGGTCAATTGTAATACAATATGAAATACTTACACAGCAATATTTAAAACTCACTGTTGTCGAAGGACTTGCACGATATCGCAGAGAAATCTTTCTTAAATCCCAATTGTTTACAAACCAAAGAAAAAGAGAAATTGAGCGGGGAATGCGAAAGTGATACATAGAGAAATAGATAAATTGATAGGTAGAGAGAGAGTGTGAGAGAGACACACACAGAGCGAGAGACGAAAAATAAGGGAGCGAATGGAAGAATGTCTTATATGAGCAAACTTTATAACAGAGACGAGGGTGTTATCATTGAATCATTTTGATCATATTTATTGACCTCTGGGTTATCATGCGGCAAGTTATTGAACAATAGCAGCAGTAACAACAATAATAAAATGAAAAACAACCAGAATCTTCCTGACAGTAAAACCAATTTAACAATTTCAGTTTAATTCATATGGTGTATTCCAGTAATAGGTATAGACCCATTAAAGGCAAAATGGTCGTCATTATTTATCAGGTTAATAATTTGCTTACCTGAATCGTTGGTGGCTGTTTATATATTCTTCTCAGCGAGAGTTATATATTGCAAAACCTGGACATTAAAATAATATCATAAAATATTTCTGAATTATTAGGAAATGAATTGGTTCCAGAATTACATTATAGCACACAGCTACAGAATGCAGCAGAAAGAAAAAAATAATCTCCATTAATTCATTGAAAAAGTAGACCACAGAAAACTTAAAGAATACTCTCCTAAAATGAGAAAATGTTTATAGAATTCTGAAATAGGTTATGTCAAATAATCTTTGCTAAACTAAACCATGTATTATCATTTCAACTCTCTTTAGAATTCTCAAGCTTTATCTAATTCTGAAGTCTCTCAATTGGGGATAAAATTGGATAGTATTTGAATAAAATTACATGAAGCATTTATATAATTGATATGTGTTTATTTTTACTATTTCAAGATAAATATTCAACATATTCAGAGAATCAACTGTGTAATGAGATCTGATTTGTCACATATATCGTACAATAACATTTTTGAAGATGTAGACAATATGGCGTTGCTATGCGAAGAGTAAATACTTGTCATGTCTTCATTTAAATTATATTTCTTAAATTCAGTGAATTAATGAAATGTCGAATGTTAGGAAATCCTGAAACAATATTGAGAGAAACTGATTCTGCTTTCTCTAGAATTCACTTTTTAGTACAGAATTAATCTTAGGTTTATCATTTATGTTACAGATATAATGTTCAACACGACATTCTCTGCCAAGTAATCCTGCAACCAAGTACCGTATGCAGCTGGTAGACAAATAGAATCATTTGTTTTTAGAACATAACTGGTATGTATATAGTTAAGGAAGTTGTTTGAGTTAACAAAATCGATAACCCTTAACTGGTATGACCGGTAGATGGCAGCTCAGCTAGCGATAGATATTCAATTTGTATAACGTCAAAGGTACTTTTAATCTTGTCTGAATCAAAGTGGATAGTTACAAGGTAAAATATAATTTTACATTAACCAATTATTTTCTAAAACCGTCTTAAACATTAAGAATAGTTAAAAAGCCTGTCTATCAAGTATTTCTTCTACAATAAACGTTTACTCTATAATCTAGACATATGTTAATCCTGCGATTTATCTTTGAGATAGATAAATTACTTTAGATCTGCTTCAAACCAAATATGTAGGGAACAAATTGAAAATGTTTCTCTGCTTCTTTAATGTGATCAGATTTTGGTTGTAATTCATGGAATCTCTTTGGGGAAGATCAAAACATATTGTACTTAAGTGTATTTACTTTTCTTAGCAATTCTTTCTTTTTGTACCAAACGTGAGTGATAAATGTAACATAGCATGCAGTTCAAAGAGAACCAGAATTGGAATACTTTTATTGAACTGTGTCAAATCTAACTTTGAACTCTGCAATGTAATGTAAGACGTAATCTAGGCCCATGTCAGTCCAGTGTTATTCAGTAACAAGACTGCTATAAATAAATATCTAGATTTGAAGAGAAGCTGGATTCCAGAACGAAATTGTATTCTTTATAGAAATACTTAAAATATTAAGACATTGTGTTGTATATATATATATATATATATATATATATATTATATATATATATATATATATATATATATATATATATATATACCACTTACATACACGAAAATGAATGCAGTTTAACACAGTTCAGACTTACATACATACACACTTACATACATACAGACATATCTACATACATACAACACTCATATATATATATATATATATATATATATATATATATATATATATATATATATATATATATATGTAGTCGTCTTTGTGCGCATATCAATACACAACACACCCAAGAATATACATATGGATGCATTTTTTTAGGTTTGTAATTCGAGTTTCTTACCATAAAAGAAAGAATCGTATTCTAGATTAGAATAAAAATTCATTGGAATAAAGAAAACACTAACAGTGAAGACATATATAAATGTGTGTATAAATATAGACATACATACATACATACACATACATACATATATACACACATACATAGATACATACATATATATATGAATATGTATGTGGGGGACCCTTGGTGAAATTACAGTGGCTAGGATGCATAACTGCGTACGGAGTAATGTGTAGTTGCTGCATTTGAAACATATGTTCGTCTATATGCTGTAGAAAACTTTTTAATGAAAAATTCTGGATGTGAATATAACTCCACTGTCCTTTTGGTTTGCTATTATTTACATGTGTATGTATGTAGAAGGTGGAAAAGGAACACATAAGTTGATATATATATGGAAAAAAGTCAAGGTGGAAAATGCTAAAATAATTTTATAAAAAACATTTCAGTACCGGTTTCAGTCATTGATACTTTTTCAACTGTAAGCATGGAAAACAAATTTTAGAAAAATTAAAAGAAAAGTTTTTTAAAAGAATATTTGCAGAGTGCTGAAATACAAGGGGCATTTCCCTTGTTTCTGCCTGTCTCTCTTGTTTACTGTTGTGGGTTCGAGGTCGTTCTGAATTCTTGGTAAGGAGGAAGAAGAAGAAGAAGAAGAAGAAGAAGAAGAAGAAGAAGAAGAAGAAGAAGAAGAAGAAGAAGAAGAAGAAGAAGAAAAAGAAGGATGAGGTGGAGGAGAATAAAAAGAAGGAGGAGGAGCAAATGTCTATGTGTTATTGTCGCAAACGTCTAAAATGCTATTTTTCTGTTTTGGGGAATTTTCATCTGGGATCTGTGAAGAGCCATTCTTTTACGTAGACTATTTTTTGTTTGGTCTATGTATTGCTCTCGACACGCAGAGCAGGTTAGTGCTTATATCAGGTACTCCGAAGCACATGTGAAGCTGCTTTTCATTGTGAAACGTTCTGCCTGTTTATATATATATATATATATATATATATATATATATATATATATATATATATATATATATATATATATATGTATGTATCATGAAGAAATAAGTGATATAGATATCCACGTTATACAGCCCGACCGATTAGCGCTCCGAGAGAGCTTCAGAAATATAAAATTAGGAGGAGAGAAAACACATTCTATCTATCTATGAATTTTTATATATTTATGCATTTTCGTGTACATGTATGTATTTGTAAATTGATAGATTTTTTTTATATATCATACAGGTGAATGTATCCATGTATGTACTTTGTATACCCTGGAGAATTTCGTTAATATGGATTGAATGAGTATATACATAGACCGTGGAATTTTTCCTCTCCTCCTTAATTGTATACATATATGTATATACATATGTATGGATATTCATGCACGCATGGATTACCTGCTTCGAGGTCTCTGTCTATAAAACGATGCACCACCTGCCAACACAAGCAGGTACAGCTACATATCTTAACACACACACACACAACACACACACACACACACACACACACACGCATAAACATTTTTGTTTATGCAAACACTTTTCGGAAACAAACATTTATATCAGCAATAACCTGTGAAACAGTCGCATGTTGATTTGGAGAGAAATAGTTTGGGGAACAAACAACTAGATGTAGAGTAAGAACTACAGGAACGTGCATTTATGTATGAGTTCTTCTAGTTTTAAATATATTGATTTTAACACACTCTTTCGAATCAGAACTTCTGCAAAGTTATTTCAATATATACATTTATTGCCAGCGTCATAAAATACAACGTTATTTTCACTTCCAATGACATAATGAAAACACTGAACGAAATGTAGGTAAGTTTATCACAGGGTTCTGTAGTCGCTCCCTTAGCAAATATTATCCCAGCTTTCACTTCCTTAAAAAGGGATTTCAATATATTGTGAATGATAGACTGACGCCTGATTTTCCTTTTCTCTTCGAACATTGTTTTCATTGAATATTTGACGAACATCTCACAACATTCCATTTTGTTGTTCCAATATGTATTTTATTGGTTTAGGAGCAGTTCCATGTGCAATATATTCCAGAGATTCGATTCCTTCAACTCGTTTTCGAGCTTCTGAAATGTTGCTTGTAACGTGTGTAATACCATATTCTTGAAACACTGCACCATTCTTGTCACTACCTTTCGTTGGAATAAATTAGTAATATTCCCTAAGCATTAGCAGACAGTACGCAGCACATTGGTTATACTACTTCTACTATAACAATGGGACGCTGTAGGCTTTGGGAATGGATTTCCTTGAGGGAGACTGAAAGAAGCTGTTGTATACACACAAGCGCGCACATGTATATACGCATATATTTCTATCTATCTATCTCTATCTATCTATCTATCTATCTATCTATCTATCTATCTATCTATCTATCTATCTATCTATTTGTTTGTCTCTCTGTCTATCTATCTATTTGTTTGGCTGCCTGTCTATCTATCTGCCTGTCTGTCTGTTCTTCTATCAAAGATCGCTTGGATAGAATATATAAACATTTAACGCCTCAACACGCGTACTTCCACATATTATATGTTTCTTAATATTGCAGTCCTTATTCCTGGTTGTGATTACAGTGTAGTCTGTACTATCCGTGATTATCGAGTAGATCATCTTCATGGATTCATATGGTTATCCTACGTTATTGGCTTGATGCAAAACGAAAGAAACTGGTTCACCAGTCAGTAATGTTAGGCTGTAGTCGAAATAATGGAATTGGAACTTTATTTGCTTATACAAAAATGTTTTAAATATATACATGTATATATATGTGTGTAAGCATGCGTGCTCGCATGTATGTACATGAGTCTATGTTATTGCGTTTGTGTCCTTCCCAATCACAGATTGGCAACCGGTGTTGGTTTGTTGTTTACGTCCTGTAATCAAGCAGCAGAACAAATAGAAAGTAATCGCAGTGATAAGATTCCAGCCTTGTGGTATTTTGGAGAAGAGATTATATTCAACTTTATTTCCAGTCAAGCTTTGTTAGCTAAATTGTCTTGACAACGCAATTTAATATGATTTACCATGTTTTTATCTGCACCGTAAATGATCAAATTTGACATACAATGATATCCACCTACATAAGTCTCTATTAATAATATTTCATTTCCATCCATTTGCATATATACAAGGTCATAAGTACAAGGTCCGGCATACTCACTTGGACGCCACCCACCCGGATGAACAACCGAAAACACAAGAGCAGAATTACCATAAAAGTCATTCCAGCCGCAACTTCTGCGTCGCAGAATATCTTTTCTTAACTATTGAAAATGTCTTCTTTCTAAGAATTATGTTATGGATGTGCGATATATAGAGAAGCTCACACTAAAACCAGCAATCTGTGTTTTTGATAGTATATTATTCTAAAAGTAAATACTCCAAGGTTAAAAAATTTAAGAATCAGATTCTTTATAATTGCTAACTTGGAAACATGAACACCGAAGTCACACACCCTCGTCTCACTCGGTCTTCCGACTTGGCAACAGTCATCAAAAAGCCAACCTCTGTATAGATTCTTGGTTTTAAAATCGATAGAAATACCTTTTGAGGAACAGATATAACTATAGATTACTTCGACTTGTGAAGGATTTCTTCTTAAATAAAAAAAAGTCACGCTGCAGGAAATAGGTCTGTCCATGGTGTTCAAATGTACATTAGAAAACTTCGTTATCAACAGCGAAAGACTAAACTAATGGGGTGAGATTTTGTTAAACTTCCGCACTGACTGTTCATTGTACTGATCATATCCCTAATGCCATTAGCCTACAGATACTGTAAACACATATTATTTTCCTAAATGAGCAGAGGATTCATTTCGTAGTCATTCAGACTTTTAGAAAAACCGACCGCCGATCATACTCTGTTATCTTATAGGAAAAATAATACATTAGGTAAATACTTGTAGATAGAATAAAACAGATTAATACAATGTTCGAAAGACTAATAGGCCTTATTGTAAGAACTGATTCGCAGCGAAAATCGGTATGAACATTATGAAAACATTAATAGATAACTTGTTCTGCGTTGTATGCAGGGTCAGAGTTAAGACCACGCTTTGTAAGTAAATAGCATCAATTGTCTTTTACAAGCATTTTTATGAATGCTTTATTGAATTTGCTAAGAAATTACTTGGTGGCAGTCGCTCCAAAACTATTGAACGCTTAAGTATTAGAGTAGAGAGAAGTGTGAACAAAAGTTCCTGTGTTGTCACATTCGTTCTATCACTTGACATAGAAAGTCTATATCTAATTTTGATCCAAATTATTCCGAAAATATGCGAGATAAATCCAATATATTCAGGAAAATGGGCATTTGCAACATAGCGATAGCCGATGACAGAAAAGAAATATAAGAAAATAACTGCAAACAATTTGATAAGTCTTGGCAATTCTATAAAATAACAGCTAGGTATAGGAATGGAGAAAGAAGAGTGAGAGAGACAGAGTGAAGAGAGAGAGAGAGAGAGAGAGAGAGAGAGAGAGAGAGCGGTTGAGAGAGGGAGAATGTTAGAAAGTGAGAATGAAGGTAGAGAGAGCGAGAGAAGTGTAACCTCCATGCCAAAAGAGAAATAAAGGCAGCACAAGGGAAGAAATACAAAGGCAGCAGAACATCAGGATGGAATAAAGAGCTCTCAGAAAATTTTCGTAATTTTCAGAATAGTTATGCAGCAAATTCACAAAATGTTTTGTATGAAGTAGAAATAGATATCTTACCGAAAATGGTCTTCATTCTAGAACTGACACCACTGTTATATGATGCAATACTACCTGAAACGCCTAACAAACGCTGCAAGACTTCATTCAATTTCTTATTGCTCTACCTATTGAATATTTTAGTGGAAGATAAATTATATCTATAAGAGCAAAGGGAATGTTTTAGGTTGAAGCATATTTCATCATACATCTTGTAGACGAAAGCTAAATAAAAAACGAAATCGTATGAAAAAAACTAGACGCCAGCAGATAAATAGCTTTAATTCGAAATGTGAAAAATATTGCTTATTACAAGTGTGCTTACCTGAAGTGAATTATTACTCCACCATGGATAAGGAATGTATATGAACGTTTGAGTAGTAGTGGTGTGGGTGTTTGGCTTATGACAGTTACTTCCCGGTTTCTATTCTCGAGGCATGAACTTTCTTTAACTTTCATTCCACTCAGCGACGTTCCAGCCAATGTCTAATGTTAAATACTTAATAAAATTTGAGTATTTCTTTTATCTTTCTTTGGTTTCAGTCATTAGACTGTGACCATGCTGGGGCTACACCTTCAATAATTCTTTTTAGTCTAATGAATCGATCCTAGTACTCATTCTATCAACCCCCTTTTACTGAACCGCTAAGTTATGGGTATGTAAACTGTACAACACTAGTTGACAAGCGGAGTACAAACAAACACACACACACACACACACACACATATACACATATATACGACGGGCTTCTTTCAGTTTCCTCTACCAAATCCACTCATGAGGTTTTGGTCAGCCCGAGGCTATTGTAGAAGAAACTTGTTTAGGGTGCCATCCCGTGGGATTGAACCCGGAACTATGCGGTTTGGAACTATGTTTCTTACCGCACAAGTACGTTTCCACTTACCTGAGGTAAACTCTGATCACGCCAGTAAATCGTGGATTAAATCCGTGGCAGTCATATCCATAGCAGCTCCTTGTACATAAATGGGTATATTTCATAGGAGTTTTGTAATGTAAAAAGTCAAACAGGCAAAGCAGAATCCCTTAATTATCGGCCTCAAAATACTAATGAAAATGCTGAATCGGAAATCATGAAACATATGTCAAACACAATGCTTTCAGTCAGAAGTAATAAATTTGTATTTGAAAGCCAAAAGGTAACTTGTGATCACTTGAGTGGAAGGTAACAGGGTTTTAGCTTTTGTTGATGTTGTGGTTATATAGTGTGAGGACATCTATTGTCAGCAACTGTTCTTGCGAACATTAGGTATTCCAGCCTTAACCATCTTGGCTATTTTATTCCTTCTTTTACAGATACACACTATCTGGTTTCATACCTTGGAATATGTAATTTCTTCGTCGACTGCTTTTCTTTCGGAAAACATGGTCTACATCCGATTTGGATATTATTTCAAAAATGAAGATGCGATACAGTCAGAAAATCGAGTGACGGATACAAGTAATATCTACCTGCCAATCACTTGCTGACTGACAGCTGACATGCATGAATATCTAGCGAACAGAACCAGGAATATTTGAGGCACTGCAAGAATCCTAATGGAATTACAAGGTGACAGATGGACTGATGTGTATTGACAATTGATGAAAACCATGAAAAACTTTGAAAGGGAATAAATATTAAAGATTCCTATGGCATGATTCCCATTTTCCGGATTGTTAAGTGCCTTAAATTATTTGGCAGTCATGTTGGAATACAAAATGGTATTCAAGTGAGCAGGAGATGTCAGCGAATCACACCGGCGTATTTCAAGTGATCTAGATTAAATTGGGGATCAAAGTAGAGAATTTTAATTGACCCTCATTATCTCCATTTAATTTTCTTATTAATTTTGTAAGAGAGCGAATCAGCATAACAGCTACTTAAAATTAATTATTATATGTAATGCCAATATATGATTCCATGATTAGTAAAGGTTATCAAAATATTTGGGTTTGTTACAATGCGATATAATTTTCATATAGAATTCTGAGCTATAGTTTGGGATTAACAAATAGTTCGTAAATACAACAAAAACAAAGACATGGATGAGGTCCAGAATAATCTCTTTCGAAATAGAAAAGCAACGGGATTACCTGGAAGAAACATAACCTAACCCTAGGGTTGACCGTAGCCCCCAATTTACATTTTAAAGCTCGGTGTTTCCTTGTTTAACAGCCAAATCGTTTCCAACACTGACCACTTGTTCCTGGTATTGCTGTTGTGTAGTATTAAGTTATCCATAAACCAGCAGAATTATTCTAGCTTTATGAAGCTTGTAATGCTGGATGCAGAACACTGCCGTTTCTTCTTAGAAGTTGGCTAAGCACAAGCGGGAGCTCTTACTTGAGCGTGGTAACGCTACGCAAGGATGTGTTAACAATTGTTACACAACATTACTGACCTAGTAATAACTTGGAACAACTAACAATGGCCATTGATTTTGAATTGAGCATTAAGGTGACGCTGGGTTGTTCCTTTATTGACCCCAGAGAGAAGAAATGCCAAGTTAACCGTGATTAGATTGGTTGTATCGAAGCATAAAGAGTTTTAACAATTCACGTGGCAGTTTTCCTACGTTCTGACTAAATCGCAAGCTTATCACCCTATTTGGAATAAGTAATAGTAATATCTTATTCAGGCAAAAGAGTAGCAATGGGGAGGTGATGCTCCTCGCCGATATTGTCCTCGTGATTACTTTGAACGACGATTCATTAATTCTTCGACACTGAAAATTGAGTTGACAGGGTTTGAACTCAGTTTATAGAGAGAAAGATCAAATAGTTGGAATCTGTTTCTTCGACACTCTGATGTACCTGTTATTTTGCCACTCCTATTTAAAATATGTAACGGAAAATGATACGAGTTGATAACAAGATATACTGCGTAAATTTTCGAGATTAAACTTTCTCCATAGAGACAAAAGTTCTACATTTTCATTGCCAAAGGTATTCACCAGAGAATAAAATACACGATGACGGTCGTCATGGGGCAGTTTATTCATTAATGCGTACAAGTACCGAATTCCTCTATATTAGATTCCATCCAAACTCCTGTTCGATATATTTGATCATTGATCTCTTTTGGTGTCATTTTCCCGGAAGCGTACGAAGCACCAGACAGTTGTGATGTAAGTATTGCAATATAATTGATCTCCAAAGATGAAGTTAATAATCCGACAAATTATATAATCCTATTAACAAGATCTTGATTCAGACTTTGGTGCATTAAAAATTATTTCAGTTGGGGAGAAATATTTACATTTATTTATTTGTGTTATTATTCTAGATCATTATAATTCTGTCTTTTTTGTATTAATTTTCGTCATAATCTACCTTGTTTTACGTGGTAAAAGAAATGTTTACATGCATATGAGATAAGTTTATTTTTTCCTTTTCTATTGAGGAACATGCTGTCTTCTAAAAGTATGGTTGCATCATTTATTCAACGAAGAATTTAAATCTTGCTTAGTGTGCTGATCACATCTTGTTAGTAGACAGTGCTGCCAAATGAAATCAATATAGCTGTCAACTCGCAATGCCGTCGTTTCTCTGCCGTTGAACAACAAGCAATATCATTTCTCTACATTAACTCATTCTGACTATATGTTATCTTTTGAGAAATACAACTGACTTGCACATTTAACATATATAAATAGTATCTCTGTAATAAATAAGACAGACAGAATCGTGAGTATATCGACTCTTACATTCCGTCTGGTGTCGCTGCTATTTTTTCTTTCCTTTTAGCGATAGCTGTTACATTTACACCATGCTGTATAGATGTTGTAAACGCTGTTACACATAACACACGTCGTAAACACCGAGAACATGTGAGATACGATTATTCATATTACATGCACGCTTCATATCCCAAATCCAATAAGTTTTTTGCCGTAATCGTGTGTGATAGCATAGGTTTAACGCTTCTTATTTCAGAGTAAATAATTCTCTTCCAGGTTGTGGTCGCTTCATCATCGGCAATGGAATCGTAGTTATTGCCGATCTGGGGCGAGAGTGAACGATAAAAGCAGCAAATGAAATCCTGAAAATGTAATAAACCAACGAAATTCTATATTAGAAAGAATTAACCGAAATCTGTTGGTAAAATAATCACAGCGGTTTTGGTGATGGTAGAGGTGATATTGGGAACCCAATCGGTTCTCCCAATAAGTATTTAGTTGTCTTAATTCATCGTAACATTACTGTGTAAACGATTGCTATGTGGTAGGTGTTCCTCTTAATGTCAAATTCCAGGCGAATCATCCTGACGCTATGTGAAAAATCCGGGATGTTAAATTCCCATATTTAAATTATAAAAGCAAAAGCGAGAAAATACAACAATCGAAAAGGAATCTTCCTTTATGGAAGCTGAATTAATGAAAGGCAAAGTTGTCCTGCACAGCATTTGAACTCCGAACAGGAAGACGTAACGAATAGCAGAAGCCTATTATATCGGACGCTGCAGCAGATCTGCGCATGTATTTTAATTATATACGTTTAATAACCGTGTGTATTATATAGACGTTGCCTCCTCCCATACCAGAAATACAAGCATCCGCTTGACGACGCAATTGTGCTGTTTACCGTAGCGCTATGATAAAAGTGGTTTTGATTCAGATTCTTTTGAACTTAACTATTTAATATGTTAGCAAAATTTTTGATTGAGAAATATGTTTAACACTTTTTAATGTTTATCTGATAAGAAAATTTATTCTTATATCTTTCGCCAATGTATATGAAAGAAAGTAAAGCACATACAATCAAGCACACACTCACACACACACACACATACACGCACATACATCCATTTGTGAGTATATACAACCAATAGATTATTTTTCAAACCTTTCAGTGTTTGCGTAGTGGCCGCGCTGGGGCATCGCATTGCAAGTTTCAGACGATCAATTCCACTCCTGTAGACATCATTTTATATCTGCAACCTATTCACTAAAGCGATTTTCCCAAACTTTTAATTGGTGGATGTAAAAGATACTAACCCTCTTACATAGTTTGCGTTATTCAAATTCGTTTACGGAGCGCAGTTCGACCAAACGTTATATTAGAAGATTTCCGCTACATTTCGGCACCGTAAGACTAAACCTGGAACAAGTTGGTAGCAAAAGAAGCATTCAGGCCCACGGTCACATCTCAAGACAATCCTTCCCCTGTTTATAAAGTGCGACTGACTGAATCGCTAAGAAGTTCTCGCTAATTTAAAAAAAGAATGTGATTTACTACTGAAACTCTTGAAAATGACGTCGAATTGTGCAAAATGGAATCGAAAGGAATTGAAAAAATATGAAATAAAGGAGACATTGGAAACATTGATACTGGACGTAATATCGCTTTTTATTGATTTACTTTTCCCATACTTAGCATTTCTAATTCTTGATACTGTTATCATAGACAAACCTCCAACCCACAATGGTAATTGTCTTCCCAATAGCTAAACCCAACCATCCGTGACATATGGCTGTATCAGCTGCAGCCATGCCACCTAATGTCTTTCGAAGAACCTCATAACCTACTCTGGCCATTCGTTGTTAATCTCTCCTTTACTGACCAAATCGTTAAACGTACAATTAACAGATACAGTATTTTATCTTATTAGATTCTTAACCTCTACACCTTCTATTCTGAAGGATATTCTATATGATTGTCGTACTACAACATACTATAAGCTGGATATTCATCTTGGTGCTTGATTGCTTAACGTAAAGGAAAATGTGCTCATACCTGTTCGTTATATCGAGAAAGCTAAACCCAATCTTCCCGGAATCATTCATGCACTCAGATAGTAGATATGACATGTTAAGAAGTATTTAGCAGCAAATTAATGCTAAATGCTTCTTAAAATATGATGAGCCTAACTGCATATATATATATATATATATATATATATATGTGTGTGTGTGTGGTGTGTGTGTGTGTTGTGTGTGTGTGTGTGTGTGTGTATGTATGTATACATTGATCTTAGATATACTCAATCAAAATCTATGCACTGCTTAATATCAGCAACAACACCACTAACATTAAGGCATTTTATTAGATAAATCTCACGAAAGTCTTATTGTTACATGCCAAATTTACTTTCTCTGTTCACTTGAAATAACAGCTTATGTAGAAGAGGCAAAAATATGGCAGGTGTAGAATAATGTAAGAGAACAATCTCCAGTCATATTACATCTAAAGTGAGGCTTCGAACAGGTAATGTATTAAATCGAAAAAAACCTTTGATGAAACGTTTGATATTTAACTCTATAAATTGTGCACGCAACACACAAATGCATAAACATCCATACACACACTCTTACTCTCGCACACACTCGAAATATGGAAGTCGGGGTGCATATATAAGCTAAAAGTAACAAAAGAAGAAAATAACGGGATGGCAGAGATAATGCTGGAGATCTCAGAACCTGTCATCAATTCGAATACAGTTAGCAGGCAAATGGATTCTCTGTACCAATTAATCAACGGCAGTAAATTAGTGCTGCACAATTAATTGTCCTTCGATGGAAGAAAGTGTTGTCAATTCTGTGCGAATTTGAACTTAAATAATACAGAGTTAAGAAAAAAAGCTTTATGTTATCGCATTACCGTTTATCCTGACGCATCACTCTTATTGGAAATCTAAGTTTGATATAGATCTGGTTTGAGACATATTATCCTGTTGTTTGCGCTATTCATTTTCACACCATTTGCATTGTGTCTCACCCACTGTTATATACATAGATTCTTTCATAAAACATCTTTGAAGAGCTACACTGGTAAAAGAATGCAATTCTTATATTAAAAATAGCTTTGCTGTAATAATAATAATAATAATAATAATAATAATAATAATAATAATAGTAATAATAATAATAAAAATAATTATAATAATAATAATAATAATAATAATAATAATAATAATAATAATAATAATAAAAATAATAATAATAATAACAATAATAAAAATAACAACAAAATTTATAATGAAACTTATTGATATTAATAGTATCCTCACAATTATTATTATTATTATTAGTATTATTATTATTATTATTATTATTATTAGTATTATTATTATCATTATTATTATTATTATTATTAGCATCATCATCATCATCATCATCATAATCATTATCATTATTGTTGTTGTTGTTTTTACTATTACAGTGAATGCCTAATATAGACTGAAAATATTTGGAAATAGCACGCATCAAAGGGATGAAGTGTTTTATTGGACAGTAGAAGATTCCAATATCTCTGAAGGCAATGGTTGTTTTTTTATTTAAATTCATTATTATTTTTTTTTTATTTTTGATATTTTCTGACCTTTTGTTTCTTTTCAAGTCATCATGGTGTCTTGTTCTTTTTGTTGTTGTTATTATAGACTTTTCTACGAACTTACAACACTTTTGAACCTTGGGTCATTTTAAGTATAATACATGAAAAAAGTGATGAAAAAAATAAATGGTAATATGTTTCAAAGATTTGCAGAAATCACGTACAAAATAGTATTCCTTGCGATGTTTTACTTACCGTTTTCTACACACACAAACACTTCCGCACACTCCCGCACTCACACACACACATACGCCAACCTGTATGTACATTTATGTTTAAATACATGAAGTAAAAGCTATACATATGTACAATTATGCACACGCATATACGTACATGCACTGCATATTAATATACATATACGTACACAATACACACACATATGTATTAGGTATACACACGTATGTATATTTATATGTATGCATGTATGTATGTTTGTGTATGTATGTATGTATGTATGTATATATGTTTGTGTGTCTATGTATGTTTGTGTATTTGTATGTATGTATGGCTGCATCGTGAAAAAATATGTTGTGAAAGAACGGAGCGAAAATCACAATGAACTCTCAGAATTCCTAGTCTTGAAGTGACCCCTACTTTCTAACTTTCATGCCTACAGATGTTGAAGATTAATTTAAAGTCTGACTTTCCTTCCGATAATTACGAATTTCCATCTGTTTTTACGGAAATGTCTATCTTCGTGTTTTATCCGATTATTTTATTGGTGTTGATGTTATTGCTGTTTTCGATTTTGTTTTGCCTTCCCTTCTATTCACTTTATTTATGGTTTTGGATTTGCTTCGATCGATCCGAACTATAATTAAACCCGGTGCCACTACAAAAACATCTTTTAGTCTGCTTCCTGTCAGAATAACTAAATAGTCCGGGTGTTATGTTGCACATAGTTAAATCGTTGGAATTCATCCTCGGTTCGAGCTAAGCTTTGTGTCCTCTGGGTAGGAACTTCATTTCACGTTATTTCAGTTAACTCAACGAAAAGAAGAATGATTAATTGCGGCAGCCCTACGAATAAATTAGCGACCTTTTCAGCTGATGAGGTAATAAATGCTGGGAAAGCCGAGATAAGGGCTGTACGGTTCTGTAAGCTCGCTGCAGACCCATAATGTGTAGAGAAACTCAACATTATAATAATTTTGTATTTTATATAGAAGAGAAATGGTGATATACGAACTGGACTTTTTCAGTAAAAGTCAACCGACCAGGTGGAATGCCTGTCTTCGAATTTATTATTTTACGTGTTAATGGATCTCAGGCACTGAGCAATTTTCCTGAAAAGATTTTGATCAATTTCTAGCGACGACAATAGTTCAGATATATTTGACCGTTATTTATGATCAATCTTGGAAATGCAAAAACCAAAAGGTAAAGTTACGCCACCAACAGACAAAATATTAATCCGTTTTTATGGAAAAATTTACTATTCTGCCTACGTTTGATACGCATTTAGAAAAATGCCAATCTTAGCATTAATAACTATATTGCTTTAGTTCTCTAATTTTTTTACCATGACCAGTGGCATTTTCAGCTTTATGTACGAGGGGGAATTTAAAGTCCGCGGATGAGTCACGTTTAATAAAAGATAACATATTTACCTAAATTTTAGCATCATCTCCTTCGAGATAGTCAGCTTGCGCAAAAATACATCGATCCCAGCGTTCCTACCGCTTTTGGAATCCAGCCTGGAAGTCGTTTTCCGGAAGCGAGTCAAGGAACTCTTGTGATTCGTTGCGAATCTCGGTAAAGGTGTTAAAACGGTGACTTTTGAGCTGCTTTTTCATCTTGGAGAAGAGATGGAATTCCGCAGGTGCTAAATCTGGCGAATAGCTGGAAGCGGAAATGATACCATGTTGTTTGAGGGAGAAACTCGCAAGTGTGGAGAGGCCAGTGACAAGGTGCAGAATCCAATTCTTCGCGCTCCAAAGAATCGTTCGCTTTCGCCAAATGTCCTCCAACAAACGCTTCAATGCGTCCCATTAAAACTGTCAATTGACAGTCTGGCCCTTAAGACGAATTCTCGATGCGCAATGCCACAGGTAATGACGCCCGTGGCAGGTTATCTAGATCGCTCATCGTCTTCTATGGACGTATTTCCGCTTTTCAAGCTACTGTGCCACTCAAAGCATTGCGTACAACACATACCTCGACACCGTAAGCTTGCCGAAGCATGATCAATGTCTCAATATGCAGACTTCCCAGGGTAAACGCGAAAGTTTACGTTGACTCTTTGTTCCAACTCCCTTTCCGCAACAAACCCGCTGACTACAGCACACACCTGACCTCAAAAACATAAATTTCACAATCTGCGAACTAAATAGACAGATGTCACTCAGAACGTTACTTCCTAATGGTTACTGCTGGCTGTAAATGTACACGAAACTGTGTCCTACCATCTCTTAGCGCACTACAGAGCTTAACCAGGAAATTTTAAATGGCACATCGTAAAACAATGCTTTATAGGCAATACTGTTTTACCTGGACATGTCTTTGTGTGATTTCTTATAGCAATACAATCTTCTTGCGTCCCTGTATTTTTGTTTCCATGCACACTGCTTGATTTGGCTTCGTTATAACAATCTGTATGACTTGATGCCAGTACAGTCGTGCCAATCCAGAGCCAAATTAAGCGGATACTCATTCAGCAATTTGGACTAGATTATTATATTTGACTGAAGATGAAAATTCTGGTTGCGTTCATATATATACATATACATACATACACACACACACATATATATATATATATATATAATACATATGTGTGTATATATGTATATATATGTATATATATTAGTATGTATATATATATATACATATGTATATATATATATATAATATATATATATATATATATATATATATATAATATATATATATATATAATATATATATATATATATATGTTTGTATTTAGATGAGTTAGATTACTTCATCAAGACGAAAGGTGGTCATTTGAAAATAAAATTACTCCAGGAGATTCAAAATTTACACTAGAACATGTGCGCCAAATTTCATTATTCTAGCATAACTTTATTTTTGAAGAATTAAGAAATATCAATGGCTAAATCTTTCTCGAACACCCTGCACAAACACACATACACACACACACAGACACACATACACACACATGCATGCACATACACATACACACACATACACACAGACACACAGACACACAGACACACACACACGTACACACATACACACACAGACATATGCACATACACATATATTTAGACATCTAATTTTATGCAAAGGCTAACATCCTTACAAAATTGACTTTTGCTTGAATAAGCATGTGTAGATTTAGATGCATCTCAGTGCATTATAAATAAGTGTATATATATATATATATATATATATATATATATATATATATATATATACATATATAAATGGTTTTCTATGCATGCATATAGATATGTTTTCCTGTATATACATGTAGGACATGTATGTATATTTTCTTTATTCCTGAAGTAAGGCTACCACTGGTTTCATGTTAAGAAGAGTTGGAAACAATCTTGTATTTTAAACATTTTTCAAGCCGATCACCTGGAAAAATGTGTTCGCCTCTATTTTGGATAATAATCTGGTTTCATTCACGGGAACTTTTCATAAATTCGCGTAAATGAAAGTGCAACATATGCAACATTTGCTTGCCCGTCTGTACATACAGTTCTTTGAGTAACCTCTATCCGTAGCCTGCCGTTTTCTAAGTCTAATCCTATATGCAATTTGCTGTGTAAGACATGTATTGCGACTCATGTTTGAGACACCGACGCTGTGACTGATCAGTGGATCAAATTGATTTACTTTCAAATATCCTATTACTTTACCATTATTTTTCGACTGCGCCTGCGCTGACATGATTTAGAAAAGAAAACGAAATGACAATAGATATTATGACAAGTCGAACGACTCCTTTGTTGGTTTATAAATGTTTAATCTATATTTATGCTCGAATCAATCCGAGCTATGATTAAAAGTGTTACAAGTAGTTCAAACGCATCACTTTAGATTCACGTATTCATAGTCTCTACTATTACCATCCACTATTACAGCGGTGTTTCTTTACTCAGATCGTAGAGTATAATTTAATGCAGATGAAGCTAGTATTGCGGAACAATGCATCAACCACTTAGAAACCCCTTGGATGGACCTTTGCTACAGAGGTCAGTCTCGTTGTTGGAGTTGTAGGTTAGAGTGCTGAACACTGAGTTCAAAAGACATTCCAGATGTGACTATCTCATATGTTTCACGTTTATATAACTGTACTATATTGTCTAAAAATGTTTCAGTTGTTTCACTGAGTGCTGTGTATCTAAATGGTTGATTTATCTGATTTCTCAAGCAGGGTTCGTGACTACAGAGATGACTTTCACGTCAAGTTGAATTAGTTGAATTCAAAAGCGCTGTCCTCACACAGGATGGCTATAAACTTCGGATATGTGTTGTGATAGTGATATTAATTTATAGAGGTTAGCAAAGGCACTCAGTCACTTTCTTTCTCTATCATTGATTCATTACGTATCTCTCTCTCTCTCTCTCTTTCTCTCTCTCTCTTCTTGTCTTTCACTATTTTTCTCTTCTCAACAAACACGTTGGTACAGGCTTGACCTCTATACATAGTAAAAAAATGAAAACATATTTCAAGATGACAAAACAAATATTCATTAATTCTATCACATCAATACAAACATTAGCCAATAATGTTTTCCTTTATTTTGTGAAATAAGAGCTATAAGACAAAATGTAATAACAATAAAGAAGCCAAATAAATGGCTCTTCCTCGTATTATTTGTTTTTTTTGTCTTCTATAATTGTTTCAAATGAATATCCTCTTCTATTTCTTAAGTTTTTCTGAGAGAAGTGTCCATTTTTAACTCAGCAAATATCCATTTTTGCAAAAGTGAATAAAACAATGCTATAGTAATTTTGTTTTATATCGCTTTTCGGAATGGCTCTTTGGACAATTAATAGCAGCAACCAGATTCACAGGTGTCAACTATAGCTGCTATATGTCTTTCTTTATAGCCCCAGTAACATATGTAATCGATTGCTTGATTGGTGTGACCGCGAACAGACAATTTACAATCGGAATTGTTCGAGATGTTTTGTGTTTGACGTTAAAATTACATGGTCCACCTTCAGACAACCAGAAACAATATAATGGAAGAAACAATGTTAATAGCTGGATGATTCAAAGAAATAAAGATGAATTCGTCTGTCGTAAATTATGAGTAGGCATTCTATAAAGGAAGTCTTTATGAAATATATTTAATTTCTGGTAATCATCTCTTACGATTTTAAGGGTGTCTTGTCAACAATAAATAAAATATTCACTTGTGAAAAAGAGCTGTGATTCATTATGTGTGTGAATGTGTGAATTCTAAAGTGTATATGTGTGTATGTGAATATACATATATTAGAAATATACATTTTGGTTTATTTCCATCAATGTAGGTGTATATACATTATATATACAAGTACGCATTTAGACATCAATGAATGAATGAAAATGTGTACACAGACAGAAATACATACATACATATATGTATATATATATGTATATATCGATGTGTGTGTGTATGTCTGTGTATTTGTATATGCGTGTATGCCTATATTGTGGGGGCGTGTATGCACTAATCATGCAAATAGATATTGCGCAATGATAACGTATATAAATCTTGAGGCAATATGATTTAGCGAGGGCACTCGATGAAATAGAAAACAAATACAACATTCTAAGCAATAACACGTGTGTTACTGCATTAGGATGCAAATACGATGGAGTGATACCTGAAAAAATGCCGAGAATGAGAGATATTTATGGGACACATGCGATATCTCATAACGTATTCTGGCGTTTGGACTATTGTAGATATCTATTTTTCTATACACTTTGATTATGATTTCGTGTATCTATTTGTTTTATCCGTCTCTATATTCCATACATTATAATTCTAAACATCAAAGATGGTGGATTAGTAAAATGGTGAGAGTCAGAAAAGTTTCACCCTTGTATTCAAAACCCAGTCAGAAATTTGCCTTTCATTTCCATGAAATAAATGACTGTTAAGTATTGGAGTCAGAAAATTTGAGAAATTTCGTCGGCTTCAAAATTAATAGACTTAAGTGTATATATAAAAAAAAAAAACTTTCTTTTGAACATGGTACGGTGTGTTGAATCGTTAGAGAACAGGTATTGGTGGAATTCTTGGGTACTTGTTCTACTTTCTCTTTCCTTTTGACTACAGATCCGCACAGAATATCAACCTTCAAATTCTTTCTAGTGGGTGGATAAAAAACATATCAGTCAACGACTGATTTTCATTTAATCTAAAAAAAGAAAAAATTAAAAATGATAAAGAAAAAAACCCAGTTTCACAAAATATCTGACGTTGTGTTTACTTAAGACATTTTTAAATTAAGAGAATTGGTGTGTTTAAAGCGTCGGTCAATATATATCACTGTGTTTTCTTCCGGAGGCCAATTTTACCTGACAGATTCTCGTTATCTTTAAACTATGGCACCAAGCGTTGGCTTCGTTTTCATCAACCAAAAGCATTTCCTCAATTTTCTTTCACACTTCTGACTGGTCGGCCGGAGGGTATAATAGAAGACACTTGTCTAAGATGCCGCACAGTGGGACTGAACTCGGAAGCATGTGGTTGGGAAGCAAGCTTCTTGCCTCCCAGCCATTCCTGCAACTATGTTAGTAGCATTTATCATTACTCACATTGTGCGTCGTCCTTTTGTTTTCGCCATGGCTGCATATGATATGAGGTCGATGCAGTTAATATTCCCAATATTTTATGAGACACCATCGGAGATTGACGGTGCTTCTATTTGGCAATGTATGACAAATGGTTGCTATAGTCATGACGTGTGCGTTGTAGTATTAGGAGGAGTAGTATAAGAAATTAACTTTACAGCTGCAATCATAAACAATCACGTATTAACTTAATGATTAAACTAAATTGACAGACGCTGGGGAGACATTATTCGGCATAATAATTAATGAAGTTTTGTTGCTCCACCAGTCTGATGATCGAGCGTTCCTTATTTGGAATAACTTTTGGAATATACAATTCTATGACTTATCAAAGCAAACATGCTTGCATAATTCGTTACTTTCGGAAATTGATGCTACATGAAAAACGCGTAAGTCACGTGGATAAATAATATATACTCACCGCTAACACCTGATGACGCTATGGCTTTATAAACACTCATATGTTTGTGTATGTATATGTGTATGTATGTATATATGCATGCATGTATGTATGTATGCGTGTATGTATGTGTGTATGTATGCATGTATGCTTGTATGTGTGTATGTATGCATGCATGTATGCGTGTATGTATATATGTAAGCATGTATGTATGTATGTATGTATGTATGTATGTATGTATGTATGTATGTATGTGGGTACGCTTGTATAAAGCAGTGTCGAGCATTGACAATTGTAGTAGATATAGATCAAGATTTTCCAAGCCGTGTTATGAAACTTGACTTAGTGGTTGTAAAACAAGTTTCCTAACGATACTTTTATGAGTGCAATGTATTTCTCATATGATGGCACGTAAAATATCGTTTTGAGGTAAAACTGTCGAAGTCATTGTGGCTTCCCAGTTTCACCATAGGTCTTTCGTTGCTATTGGAATAAAACTACGGGAGTGAAAGTTAAGACCATTTGAATGATAATCTTTTCATGCAAGCAATTAAAATATTTTACCGATGTTGTATTACTTTTTGTCTTTGTGATATTAGTTGCTTTTTAATTAAAGATGAGCCTTCCTAGTGTAGACATAGGAGGACTAGAAATCTAGTCTTAATCTCCAAGTCGTTAAACTAGATATGAGCAGAACTACTTTATGTAAGTTTCTCTTTCGGCATTTAAAATAAAAGAACATTTGCCTGATATTTATAACTGGGTGCTCAATCATGTCGAAAAAATCTCTCATAGGGAGAAGAAGCTCCTTATCAATGTTATGTGCGGACTTTTATTCGATGTTTGTCGTATAAGAAATTTAAAAGCTAGTTGATACAATTGTGCAAATATCAGGCAAATCAATTCCATTTAGTGTGATATTCATGAGTTTATCCCTTCAATTTAGCCTTAATTTTCAAACATATGGTTGAAATTGATTCACCGCTCTGTATATTAATATTTCCTTAGGTATTAAAATTTAAAATTATTATAATTAAGCCTTAAAATTAGAATGCAGTGACATGATTATAAAGTATACAGTTTCTTTTTAATTTTGCATTTTTATTATGACTGAGAACCAAGGGAGCCCCCTTAAATTTGTAATTTACATAGATATAGATTACTTAAAACTAATGCAAACATCAAACCATTGTAAAACCCGAAAATACAGCATAGCAGTTTTTTTATTGGCAAAAATAAATTAGTTCATACTCACACCCCTTCTTAATTGAACTATGCTATTTCATTTTATTTACTAAACGTATTGAAAGAATTGTTTCTTATAAATAAATCAAACACAGTACATCAATAATACTAAATTTACCATATGCAATTTGATGTTGAACGCAGCGTCAAAGTCTTCAAAGAAAAAAAAGGAAACACTTTCTCACTCATTCAAGAACTAGCATAGAAATTAATTATAGGTTAAATTAGCATTTAAAATCCTGTCAGAAAGTTGTAAATTTATAAAGATTAATTCAAAATATAAAGAACTAGAATTTACTCACAAAATGATCTCAACAATCAAAAAATTATTTAATCAATATATTGGAGTGATATGAATCATGGTATTTCTTGGTTCTGTATCAATAAAACCATGAAATGAGTTAAATTTACTGAAACGAATTTTGGTATGAAAAGAACCAAAGTGATTATATAGTGTTGTGGTTTCTGTACTTTCACTTCACCTGGTTCATAAGATTAATAGTAACATTAATTTTCCGATCATTTTTGCTGTAATGTTTTCTGCCAAGGAAGTAATAGAAATAATCATATATTCTTTGGATTGTTTGATGTCTTGCAAAATGCAACAACAACGAAAACAAAAGTTCACAGGCCTGAATTTTGATAAAGAACAACAAACTTACTAAATCATTTTGAAATTTAAGTAATTGAAAATTACAGACGTCAAGCTGTGTACTGTTTTCACTGTTTGTTTCTTTGATCAGAGGACAGATTTCTTTCCTATTGAGATGATGCCAATTCTTTTGGTGAAGAGGTCTCAGTTGACTAAATTAAACCTCATAAATTAATGACAGTTATTTTTATCACCCTCTCAAAGAGAAAGGTATGGGTGAGAGTGAAGAAGCGAGAGAAGGAATGATAATCAAAGTCAATTTTGATAGGAAATAAATTTTAAAATAAATTCTATGAGAGTAAATAGTCCAATGTATTTTAATGACAACATTTTGCACTGGTCTTCAGTTTAGGTCTACCGCTCATGTTAGATATGTCCGTATATTCGAAACTTTTAAATATATTTTCTGAGCATGTGAAAGAAAAATATTCTTGCGTGTACTTATTTTCGAACTTTTCATGCATTATTAAAGTTCATGCTTCTCCCATTAAAATTTCACGAGCCCTTTTCTTGTTGCTACAGACTGTAATTTTTGCTGCATTTACTTTCATGTTACTTGGGATCTGTTGACATTTGAAGTTTCAGACTTCCTAAGTTTTTGTTGACTCTAATGCTAACACAAATATATCACTGTAATTTCAATTAATATACAATTAAGATATTAGGATTGATTGATAGCTACACCTAAGAGAAACAGTAAATTTCTTGGCGTTAATCTTTTGATGGATATTGGAGTATTACTCAAACTAACCATTGAAAAATGTGGATAATTTTGCACTGTATCCTTTAAAATATATCAGTAATTTCCTTGCATATCCGTATTATTTACGACATCCATTTTTACCAATTATATTTTGCTCTGTACTTTATTCTTTTCATTCCTGCTTATCCTGTCAAATCTTCTAAAGATACACATGTCATTGACATCTATCTTTTTCAGCATAGCTGTGCATTTAGTCCAAGTTTAATAGAGTCAGCCTTATATGCAGTTATATATGATTTCAGATGATGTTTTCTGTTATAATATATTTTATTTGAGCCATATATATATATATTGGTAACTTCATCTTCAGTATATGCAGGCAAGAGCAAATCTCAGTGTAATTATTTGTTATTGTAGTGTTGTCATTAAAATTTAGAGCTTTGCAAACAAGCATAAATTACAGTATGACTGAGGCTGTGAATATTTTGTTTCTTTGTCTAAAAGATGCCATCAAATAAATAGATGTACCCCACGACAAATATAAAATAGTTTTTGTAATGTTTATAAAAGAATATTGTATTCATGATATAGTAAATTAATGTGTCATACAATATTTAATTATAATTTAATTACAAAGGTATAGGACAGGAGTTACATACATAATATTGTTTTTTGATAATTAGTTTTGACTAAATAAAGGTATATAAATTCCATTTAAACAATTTTCTGCTCTTTAGGTTCCGTTTATTTGTATTATTATTTTTACGTTATTTAAAAACATTGATGAGGGTTTAAGAACACTGCATAGATTAAACTAGATCATTATGAGTGAAGACAGATCAATGATAATCCTATGTATAGGACGAAGGATCCGTGTCACAAACGCCCACAACACTTCAAGTAATAAGGAGGTCAGATAAACTCTTCTACATACACACAGATACACATTCAAATATACATACATACATACATACATATATACATACATGATGGCTGCCCCTCGTTATTGAGTATGGCCATTGCACGAAGCTTAACTGTTATTGGTGCTGTGATCGAATGTGACATTTTAGCCCAGCTAAAGTTCTACAATGTCTTCAAGACATACATACATACATACATACATACCTACCTACCTACCTACATACATACATACATACATACATACATACATACATACAAGACATACATACATAAACCCACACGCATAAATACACAAACAAACTCACATATAGGTATGCATACATATACGCACTCGTATACATACATAATCCCAAAGAAAACTATCAAGAGATGAACGATATTTCCGAATCGCCACGTTTATATTGATTGGATTTGAATATGGTTGATTATCGTTCATGATTCTCTGTTTGTGTTTATTGATACCGCAAGACAGATAATAATGCTTATTTCTATACAACTGCATGCCTCTTGTCTATCTAGACATATATTTATTTCTGTATGCTCTATAAATTTTTATGCAATATACTTAAGCCCTCAGCAATTTTCTTCATTAAATTGTGTTGTTATGCATTAATTATAAGATCAGAAACGAAGAGATTTCTACAAACTATTCTTCTGTATTTTCCTTCTTATATACACATATATGCACATACATATATTCGTATATATGTATAAATATACACACAAATATAAAAATGCTTACACAGAAAGTGCAGGAAGTATTTGATAAAACAACTTTGATATAGTGAATGATATCATATTACCCTGCTTTTCGAACTAGTATCCAAGATATGCGTAGACGTGGATTCATTCAAAATTTGGTTCCTTGTGTAATGTTTCCGTCACATGGCTACATGCCTCGTTCGTTTCCTCCGGTAAAAAAATTGGTCGACGCGACTTTCACTAAGTCTGAGAATTCAGGTATGGACAAACGCATACAAATACGGGGGTGCACCACTCACACAATAACACATACGCATGCTTCATGGTCTCAAATATTTGTCTTATGAAGAAAGGCTGAGGACGCTCGACCTTTATTCTCTAGAAAAACGCCGCCGCCGTGGTGATCTCATTCTCGCTCACAACATCATAAGCGGAAGGGTAACCTCTCGAAAGAGCTGTTCTTCACTCCTGCTCCAGAGCGTCGGCTGCGGGGTCATTCGGAAAAGCTCTACCGGCGACGATTTCATCTTAATCGAAGGAGAGGAGCTTTCTCCGTCCGGGTTGCGGATCCGTGGAACAAGCTGCCAGAAGAGATGGTGAAGATGCCGACGACCGCTTTGTTCAAAGTCTCCCTTGACCTCAAGTGGCCTGAACTCTTTACATGAACACCATCATGTACTTAACTCCATGTCCCCCTACATGGCCTTGCTATTTCCTTTTGAGCCAAAAATTAACTAACTAACTAACAAACACATACACACAGACACACACGCATACACACACACAGACACACACACACAGACACACACACAGACACACACACACATACACACACACAATGTACTGTTCCATGATGGTAAGATCAACAAAAATGTTCTCTGGTGAGAGATAAATATTATTTAATAGACACAATAGGCGCAGGAGTGGCTGTGTGGTAAGTAGCTTGCTAACCAACCCCATGGTTCCAGGTTCAGTCCCACTGCGTGGCATCTTGGATGAGTGTCTTCTGTTATAGCGCCGGGCCGACCAATGCCTTGTGAGTGGATTTGGTAGACGGAAACTGAAAGAAGACTGTCGTATATATGTATATATATATATGTGTGTGTGTGTGTGTTTCTGTATCTGTGTCTGTCCCCTTAGCATTGCTTGACAACCGATGCTGGTGTGTTTACGTCCCCGTTCCCGTTCCTTAGCGGTTCGGCAAAAGAGACCGATGGAATAAGTCCTGGGCTTACAAAGAATGTCCCGGGGTCGATTTGCTTGACTAAAGGCGGTGCTCCAGCATGGCCGCAGTCAAATGGCTGAAACAAGTAAAATAGTAAAAGAGAGTAAAAGAGTAATACATATTCTTATTTGCCACTACTAGTTTCAGGTGTTGAGAAAATGTCAAGCAATATTTTGTAATACGTCTGATATCTAAGCATAATGAACTAAAAAATAAATGAGAGAAGAAACGAGAAAAACGAGGATCGGGTGTATAGAAAAAGTGTAAGGATGAAAAATCGGGAAACGGAAAAGTAATCTCGAAAGAAAAGGGGGAAAATAGTTATCTCCCTTACATCGTAAATTATAAGCTTGAAAAAATAGTTGTTTAAAGTTTATTGTACGGGTAATAATCTGAAGGAGGAACTTCCCAATTCTTCAAAAGGAATTTAAGTATATGTTTGCAACCGCTGAAAATTTCCGATCTAGACTTCAGCAGTGACTTGAAGATCTTAGATCTGAAAAGGATGTGAGCTCTTTCAGCTAAGCATAACTTAACTTAGATTGTTTCGATCCGTTAATGTATCACGTGGGATTTTTCGATTGATTTCCACTTTACAGTATGTGAATTTGCATTAGTTCCCAAACGCCATACGTGGCTAGCAAAATTATCAGCTTGGCTTTTGCCCCTATGTCGGGAGGAACCTATATATATAGGGATGATAGTTATAGACATGCTGAATGTGATATATATGTCTATACTTACAGTAATATGGCGGGGTGATAAGTGTCACATTTATTTTCATTTATGTCACCGAGTGATATAAAAGAATGCGCATAACATGTACGCTTGTTTCACGCACAAATGCTAAGCGTATTATATACACAATCTGAATCCTCACCACTCACGCATACGTGTGAAGATACATTATCTGCAAGAAAATGCGTCTGTAAGGAGAGTCGATAAGCTAGAAGGGGAAGTTAAATATTCCTTAAATCAATCGCTACCGTTTAAAATATAATAAAGATAAAAGAAGAAACAGCTTTTCGCAATGCAGCCCTTGTGAATCTCCGGCGGAAAATTAAGATGTAACAGTCTATCATATGTCAAATCAATCTCGCCAGACTTTGGACGAAAAATGGACGGTAGACACTCCAACTAGAGTTGTAAGCATGCATATATAAATAATTCATAGTAATAGCCTGATTTCATAAGACTATGACTAATCTCGGAGAATAATGGATTGTCTATATTGCATTCGTTTATTCCACAGAGAGACACTCTGAAATCCTTTGATCGAAATTGTATTCAATAAAGCCGAGATCTTGCAAGTACATAAGAGTTTAGTTCCATAAACATCAGTATTGTATATGAATATATATATATATATCCCTCTATGTCCTTCTGTTTGCATACACACACATACATGTGTGAAAAGACAAACGTCAGGAATGTGTAGTCAACACATTTAATAAAAATTACATATATTATGATTTAAAACAGTTTTTTCGGCTCAGTGCGGGTTACAGTTTCACAGACTTGGAGTAATTGTGATCGTTCACACTGACATTAATTAATGGAGAAATGTTTGAAATCCAGTGACTAGTGGAAGTGGCTATTGAAAATGAGCTGTTAATAGTCAATGTTATAACGTTGCTGGTTACATGTATGCGCACACATACATGCATGCATACATACATACATACATACATACATACATACATACATACATACATACATACATACATACATACATATTATTGTATGTTAATAATTCAACGTCGAAAATCGCAACGTAGATGCAAAATGGTAAATACGTGTAGTTAATTCGTCTTAGATGAATTAACTACACGTATTAGACGTTACGTGGAAACAGCTTTGTTTCGTCTCGAAGTTTGTGTTAGATATTTTATAGAAGCAAATGCCTGTTTAAAAAAAAATGGAAAATGTGAATCAGACAAATATCCTTCTTTTGTATAATCACATGTCTTATATACCACATGTCGACATATTAGATACACACAGAAGGAAAGGTACGTCATACTCACAAGAGAAATAAATTGTGTGTACATTATATAAATAAAAATGTAGCTTATACATACATACATAAATAGATACATACACACACTCACATACATAGAGGTATATATTTATATTGGAAAAATACTGAGAAAAATGTTGAAAAGGCGCCCAAATATTGTCTGTACTGTTGACGAAGGATAGGATTATTAATCGATATTCGGAGAGATTGGCCAGAATTTTGCACACGAACAAACATGATTTTGCACAGCTAGATGCAAACAGTATATGAAGATTCCAAATTAACTGCAGAAATAATAACAGCCAAATAATATATATTCCCCCCACCCAAGTGACAAAATTCTCATGTCCACCTTGGAACTTACAGTACAGAACCTATTCGGACACTGCTGCTTGTACTAAAACCAGGAACCCCAAATTATCGCCACGTACCCTACTTATGGCCTCCCCTTAACCAGAAATATTTCCATAACTTTTCTACTGAATAATATCTGTATCTTCACCCCTGCTCCGACTAAAACCTTTTGGTGTATCCCACTATTATTTTTGTTTCTTTATTTTTATTAATTAGCCATCCTATTCCTCTCCTGTACAAATGATTAATGCACGAATTGCTATCTTCGTTTAGTCTTTTAATTAACACCCCAAAGAGACATACGAGCGAAATGGTATGATTACAACCATATTCAACTTTTCTCTTGTTCCTCCCTATGCTCTTCTTCCTTATTTATTCTTCATTCTGAGGAAGCTCCTTGTTTCAGATACGTTTTATTTCCACTTGTTACCACACACACACACACACACACCACACACACACACACACACACACACACACACACGTGTACCGTTGGCGATTTTTTCCTCTGTCTTCCCTTCTCTGGATCTTTCCTTTTGCTATGCTTCCGACGAAGAGCTCCGCTCGAAACGTTACACGCTCTTTCTTTCCTTCTTTCCTGAGCGTCCAATAATACTATATTTGTTCCACGTCCTCGCTTTGTTGTGTTGTTTTGTGCTTTCTTGTTTGGATTAACTATATATATATATATAGTATATGGTAAACAAAAACGGGCAAAAAACAAGCAAAATGCCCCTTGCATTTGAACACTATGCAAATATTTTTAAAAAACCTTTTGTTTTTCCATACTTACAGTTGAAGAAGTCTCCATGTGTGAAACCGATACTGGAATGTTTTTCATAAATTCGTTTTAGCATTTTCTACCTTGACTTTTTCACACACACACACACACACACACACATATATGTATATATATATATATATATATATATATACACACATATATATATATATATATGTATGTATGTATATATATATATAATATATATATATACCCGTAAATATTAGAGAGTCAACTTTGAATATGTTAACTCTAGTGCTAGAGTCGCTTGAGAATCGTCGCTTGTAAGGGTCTGATCAATTATATTGACAAATGTTGCTGATGAATCATAGACAATTATGTAAGTATAATCTGCATTTTGTTAATGAAGAAACAATTGTACAACATTAATCCATTATTTAGTAGTAATTTAATTTCATAGCGTTGATTGTGGTGCTATTTCTATGTGGATTTATCGTCGGCGACTTTTACCGATCGGACCTATTTCTAGCACTAGAGTTAACATATTCAAAGTTGACTCTCTAATATCTCTCTCTATATAAATGGCAGTTTGTCTGTGCGTGTTTCTGTGTGTCTGTTTTCTCGTACCCTCACTCTGACCACGGCTTTCAACCGATTCTGATGAAACTTGACACACACATAGCCCAATGTCATAATTCAAAACTAACGCAGCGAAAATTTTGAAAAGTTCCCCCAGTTCTGAAAAAATCGATAAATTCGACATGGGGTCGAGAATCAAAAAAAATAACCACAGACTGTCTAGGGGACGCAACTCAAACTTTTTTTACTCTCAAAAAAATTTACCATCATTTTTTTCTATTTTTTGGCTATAACTCTCTAAAATGCTTTATAGTTATTTCCCTTACAAACCTGAGCAACGCCGGGCGATACTGCTAGTTTACGGATAAATATGAATTTGTGTCCCCGGTTTTTTGTGCTACGTCGCTTGGTGTTAAAATAAGGGTATTATTGAATTAATATCTATAATTTTATTCACCCTCATTATTTAATATATATATATATATATATATATAAACTACTAGCCCTACAAACACGCTTTGTTTACAGCCACAACCACACACACATACACACACACACGCACACACACACATGTCATCATTGCACAAATACACACATACACACACACACGGACACGCAGACCTCCGCTCATGCACATATCCACACTTACACATACATTCCTCCTCCTTCACCATTCTTCTGTCTTTGACAATACTACTTTCCTGTCTTTGAAAACATCTTTCTTCCCCCATTTCCTACTGGTCTTTCAAAATGTGACCTCGCGTGTACCGTTGGTGATTTTTTCCTCTGTCTTCCCTTCTCTGGATCTTTCCTTCTCCTATGATTCCGATGAAGAGCTCCGCTCGAAACGCTATAACCTCCTTCTTTCCTTCTTTCCTTCTTTCCAATAATACTATATCTGTTCCACGTCCTCGCGTTGTGTTTTTTGTGCTTTCTTGTTTGGATTAACTATATATATATACATATACATATATATATATATATATATATATATATATATATATATATATATATATATATATATATAAAAATACAGAGAGAGAGAGAGAGAGAGAGAGAAAGACAGATAGATGAATAGATAGATAGATAAGTAGATATGAATAAGAAACATTATCTTATTGACCTTGAATATAGTGAAATAAGTGGCATTGCTGAAACATTGTACGCTTTAGGTTCATCCAATATAGCAACGCTTCCTGAACGCCTTGTTGCATATAATAAGGATAGCATTTCCCAAAAAACTTTTAAAATATTTGCACGCAGCAATCAATATTTTATTCTTCAAAGTTTACACAAAATGTGATTTGGCTAAATTATTTTCGGCATCTCTATCAAGGATAGACACGTAACAATGACAATAGCACAAGCAATAGCTGCCATTATAATGTCAATAAGAAAATCTAAAAACTGGAGTAGCCGCAAGGATATTGCGCACATTACTATTTATATCGTCAGAGATAAGGACAACTGCTAAAACTGTTACACTATAGAAAAAAAAAAAAAGGAAAAAGAAAAAAATTAACGATATCTGCTTCGAAGATGACTTGCAATGACGATTATGATTATGTGCAAAATAAGGATGATGTTGATGATGATGCTGATGTCGACGGCGGAAATGTTGGTGTTATTGTTGTTCGAGTTGGTGGTGGTGAAATGATGGTTGCGATGATGATTATGATGATGGCGACGAAGACGACGTTGATGATGGTATTATTGTTGTTCTAGGTGGTGGTGATGATGATTGTGATGCTGATGATGAGTATAACGACGACGATGATGATGATGATGATGGTGATGACGTTGGCGACGAGGACGATTCTTCTAGTCCGCTGCACTATTAGTAACCAAAAGCATAATTATCGCTCTCATCACACTGCAAACACCGCATTATCTTCGTCACTATCAATTATTACCGAATCAACAGAAATCAACATTTTCTGCAACACTAAAAACAGCTACAAAAACAAAACAAAACAAAACAAAATAAAAAGCAGTCATAAGAATATAAACAATTTCTGTAACACCATTATTATCTACATAATTGACAACATCAAATACAACAGCAATAATAACAACGATTACGGTAAGAAGCAGAAGAGCAATAACGGCAATCAAAAACATTCATCAATGGTTACTACAAAAACAGCCACTCGCATTATCTATCTCACTATCAATAACGGTTGAATTAAAAGACAACATCACTATTAATGATTATTAGTAAGACAGTAACAACAACAATATTATGCAGCATGGTAGATGATAACGACTGCACTAAACAAACGAATGCAGCAATGATACTTCGCTGTCTACAATTATATCAACTGGCGCAGTAATGATAACTGTAAAGTATTCGATTAATGGCGAATGCAATTGCAACGTAACAGCAATGTTAGCGCTATGACCAACAACACCATTATGATGACGAATATTTGAGCTTCAGAACCGCAATTGCATTTCTCTCAGCTACAACAACATCGTTATCAACCAGCGCTATCAGCTGCAGTTTTTAGCTGATTATTCTTCGCAACAATAGCGCCTCAATTAACATCAGCTACAAAGTCAACAGCAGAACCAACATTGAGACCAACTGTAACGAAGCAACTTCTTTATCGACAGCAGCAGACACACTACAAAAGAACAGTATCAACGATAGTATAGTGACTGTGTTAACAATGAAACCATTAGCAGTACCCTACCTATCAAATCTATTGAAGCAATAGCGACATATTGAAAGACAATCTATGCAACATCATTTATTAAACGTAGCAGTATCAGTGCTAAGATGACCTGCAGTAACAGTAACACCAGCTACAAAATGTGTAAGATCGACAACTGTAATAACAGCGAAATCATTCGCAAGAAAACATGTAACAGGAACAACGTGAACCGCTGGCAAATTACACGCCTTGGCGACTATCAGTCAGCCATTCGAACAAGAAAAGCATTACAATGCCCAACGCGATCTGTTAAAATATCTACATTATCAGTAACAAGATTAAGCAAAAATAAAATTGAAAAGAAAGCGTTTGAAATAACATAAGGGTGAGTAAACACATATATTTGTAACTTCCTGGATGTATGGTACTGGATATTGTAAAGAGTAAGATAAGAAATTACTAATGACCATAACAAACACTGGATGAGTGACATATCTGCTCTTTGCATGTCCCGGTAGATTAGATTTCAAGGCTAATAATATACTGGTCGCTTTAGTTTAATTTATCCGAAACAACCGATGTTTGGATGTGTTTTTTCACAGGTGTCCCAGAATCCCTTCTGCTGATTAGCTAAGTGTTTTATGAATACAAAACTGTCGTAAAAAGATATTCTTTCCGTGCGACGTACAAAACAGCAACTATCATATTTGTATGTGAATAATCCAGAACTTATGAGGGGTAATTATGCAAATAGTCGTTTCCCATCTCGATGTATAGAGTGAAAATAATGATTTTTTTCTTTTCGGTTGTCAAATATCAATATTGCTCAGCAAGCATTTCATTTTCTGAAAGTATAAAAAAAAACTGGCAGATTTAAGCTCAAATAGTTTGGAACTTGTGACTAACATAACATGTCAAAACCCCGGTGATCTAGAAGCCCTTACACCAATGAGACGAGTTGTGATTACACTGTTATCGTGACTGAAGAAATCTCCTATGATATACCCAACAGTGCCTAAAATATATGCTTTTTTTAATCCACCGGGACATATTAAAAATACATGTATAATTCGCAGCTTTAGTTCTCGATGTAGAGAGCAGAACAGTATATTTTAATAAAAATAAATTGCAGAGAAACAGAAATTCATATTGAAATAGTGTTGTATATATAAACTGTACATACTTATACACACACATACACGCACACTCACACACACACACACGCACACACACACACATGTATACATATACGTTTGTGTGCGTATGTGGATGTGTGTGCGTGCGTGTGTGTGTTTGTGCATAACGTATCATTGTATATGAATCATCATATTGTCTTGCATCATGCATCAGGCATTAAATGTTCACTAGTTGTTCAGTCAAACAATGAGGCAATTCACTATAGTTTGTCCACGGACTGAGTGACAAAGATGTCGACATAGATCAGCATGGTATTACTTATTTATGAAACATTACACGCAAATCCGTTTGTAACAAACATTTTGCACCATATTTAACTTATGACTTTTTACTAATTTTAGTTATTATTCTGCAGCAATTTTGAATTGTAGCCAATCACAACGAAATCCACCAAAACTTTTGGGCTGTTCCTTATTTGAGCAACATATAGTAATGGCGTGGCCTAATTACATGTTTCTGAAAGCAATAGATTTCTAAACCTGTAACATTTAAAACAATAAAACTAAGACACATAATAATACAATTTCGCACGCACACAATTTTTCGCAAATACATACGCATTTAAGAAACGGCACACGCTAAGTAGCCATGCACAGTTATATTTATCTCTTTATCTATTGCTCTGTCATCCGATATATATATATTTGTTTCAGATCAATGTGTAATATATAGGAAGAATATATCACTACGCAATAACTGCAGAGGATGTCGCACAAGGGATGCATCTTTGTGTGTGTTTGTGTGTGTGTACGCATTTATACATTATTTTATATGAACTTATTTACCACACAATTGCTGTTACCGTTTTCACCAAAGATCTACTTTAATTCAAATATCTGCACATGTTATTGTAATGCGTCAACGACACTGAAATATTTACCAGCCATTTTATACAATGAAATGTATGTAAATACATTTGAACCTGTACATTATAGTACATTAGATAATGAAACAAACGTAAATCTGTCTTTAACTATTTCCGTTCTGGTCTTCATAATAATCCGTACTTGGAGGCACCCAATAAAAGTAGAATTTGTTTGTTCTTTTCCCAGCCCATCTTTGATTCTGAAGAAACTGTTAGATCTATTCTTCGAGACTGTATTGAAAAGGGCATCGTAGCTGGCTCCGAAAAAGACAGAAGATCCATAAACAGAGAGAAAATGGAAAAGAGAAGGAGAGAGAGTGAGATAGATATAGCGACAGAGAGAGTGAGACAAAACGAGAGAGTCAGAGAGAGAGAAAGAGAGAATGTCTGTGTTTCAGTGATCGACTTTGAAATATGAAAGGTAAATTTTTCCTATTGGGATTTCAACCGAGAATACACGAATAACTGCTCGAAGACACTTTATCCTAATGGCTCCAATAATTCTACCCTTTAAACGTCTCTGTACATATCCTGTTAATATGCTGCGATTTATTATCGAACAAAATGAATGTTTTCTCGACAAATGATAGTGTTGTGTGCTTTGTTATATAATAACATAATTTCAAATATATACAACTGATATTGTATTTGCGATATGTTATAGAAATACGCAAGTATACGACTACAATGGATAACCTTCTCAAACATATTATAGAACGAAATAAATGTCAGACGTGTGTTCGTTCTTGTATAATATAAACTGAAGTAGATTTATGATGTTAAAATCTATTTCATTTTCATAAATATAGCAACTCTTATTGGAAAGATATATTCGACATGAATGATCATTTAAGTAGTAACGGAATCGGATTCAACAGATCCTTAGTGGAATAACTGCAAGAATAGGAGACAGTGTTTTTGATACAGTGGAATTAGATATAACTCTGATACTACAGATTGCTAAGATTATACAGCGCCGAAATAGGTAAGAGGTTATAAAATATGACTGGCAATTGCCAAACCAAAATGTATGATATGCAACTAAACCAGTCAGAATATGTCGTTTCGCGTTCTTCTCGAAAAGATGTTATGCACTTCTGAATATTCTTGAGACATTCGGCAAGATGCAAAAATTGGTAAAATTGAAAAGTATATTATTTGCAAGCCTCAGTGATTTGTGCATATTTATAATGAGTATACGTAGAATATAACATGAATGCTCATAACACCATCGGATTTTGCACACTCTCTTTTACTGCATATGAGTGTCTGAATCAAAATATAAACTCCACTTATTACCATCGTCATTATCATCATAGTATTCATCTGGTTGTAGTAATACTAGGAGGAGGAGGAGAAGGAGGGGGAGGAGAAGGCGTCCGGGCAGTGTCTGCAGCTGTAGCAGTGTACCTCAGCACCATGATCGCACATGTAATAACTGAACTCATAACGGTACGAAAGAAAATTCTTCCAAACGTGCCATTTATAGATTGAGAGTGCAGTATAACTTATAGAAATTTACTTGGAGCTAGACGTAGGTATATTCATTTATTCATTGTGAGAACAGAATCAGTAATTAAAATTTAGCTGGATCCATGTACAGTTGAACAGATAGAATAAGTCCATGGTGTTGTAGATTGTATCAAGTGTTGTATATATCGCGCAACTTGATATAATCATCAAATAAATCTCACAAATTAGGTGATATTCTTAATTATAATCTGCTTATGTATCGTAATATTATTTCTATGAAATACAATAATTATTGTTTAGACTTATCAACGTTACATTCCCATCTTCAAGGAGAGAGTCTGGGATTTGTGTGAGAGATGTAGCAGATGCCTTTTGGTGATCAAGTGAAGGCATTGATAACCTAAGTTCTGCAGTATACTCATATTACCATTAATTAGTAAATAAGGGATTCTGTATTTTCCAATTAAGTTGGTATGTATTAACACTATATTGAATAAATTCCCTGTAAAAACATACTCTGCGTTGAGTTTGCTATTCGACAACTGTGAAATACTATTAAACATGCACGCAGATGGAAACAAATTGACAGAGGTGATATCTTTGCAGATGACATATGTTTGAGGAATCTGGACAAGACAAATCGGAATAATGATAATTTCTCCATCAAATAAGGAATGAGTCACGTAATGAACTCGGGAAGAGTGCAAGGTTAACGAATTAGAGAAATGTAATATATGTAAGTGAAATGCACCTTGTGAAAGGCACGAATCAAAAAGTAATTAGCCGAGTCTAATTAAAACTGAAGTGCAATATGAATCTATATGCAAATGAGATGGGGATTGGGGTTCAAGTATACAACAGAAATCTATCATTTGATGAGAATATATGGGAAGTATATGAGTTATAACTTAGCTGGAAGTGAAATATTTGAAATGAAACTGGGAATTGGGTAAAAACACTTCTAAGAAGATGCCAATGCATCGTTCATTATGTTTGCATTAAATCTCACTTTCAACATGAGCAAATCTCTTAAATGCCCTTTCCGTAACCCTATCGACACACCGTCGAAGAATATTAAACGACTACAGATTACTGGAAGCAACTGAATACTGATACAAGGAGGCTTGATATTGTAAACTGACATACTGGAAGGCGAACAGGAAAACGTCGGTGAAATTACAGCCTACTGCTTTGAAAGCTATAGCAATCACTCGATGGTACAATATACATAGGAACTATAATTGAAATAAATGAAACAGTAATCTTCTCACGCCCGGATACGATTCGTTTTGTTGAAAACTTCCTTGTTTTTAATATATTTACAATCCCTGAAATAGTATTTTCTTTATTGAGTTTCATAAATATCTGTAGCACCAAGTACCTATCTGACCATGAAATTTTAAAATATCACAATATCACAATTTTACAATATTAAACACAGTTAATTGAAGATATTTATAGGAGAACGAGGTCTCACAGCTTCCATAATATTCGAGATAGAAATTTCTGCACACTGACGCTTTACATACGATGTATATTTTCATTAATTGTATCTCACAGGTATGCTTTGAAATTGAAATCCTGATACAGTGAAATACGCGTATATTGTATTTCTCTTTCCTTTTTGTGGATTAAGTGGCTTGTTTTAACTGAATATTTGATAATGGCGTTAGTTTGTTCACACTTTGACGTATAGATGTTGTATTTGAAGAGTGGGTGTATTATTTGAATTAAAGGTGAGTTATTTAAAGAGGGCGTATGCATTATATTATATGTTACACAACAGTCATTGTTGACACTGGATTAACTATATGTGTGTGTGGTTGTTTATAACCGATAAGAGACTCTCAACTTTTGGAGTGTATTTTGAAATATTAGAAAATACTTATTGATTTACATACAGTAGGCCTGGTCAGGTCACTTTCCTGTGTACACTAATCGGAGAAATGGAATTCTAGACATTTACCGTCTCTCTCTCTCTCTCTTCCCTGTCACGTACGACCCCATTGGCATTTGATTTCTATTTATACTTATAAGGCTAAACGTCTGTCTATTCCTAACTGTAGATAACCGCCTCGGTAAACAGGACCACCAGTAAACATACACTAAGCAGTATGGCCAGGCACAAATATTTTATGCTTTCCACTTTTAGTCATGATAATACAAGGCATTTGAAAGTTAATAACAATTGACATCGAATGATTTATTAATTTGAATATGATAATTACATCAAAAGACAAAAATATAAAACAGAAACCTCAAAAAGAAACAATGCCAAGGTGGAACGAATAACCAATACTTTCTGATTTTGATGTATACTTGCACTGCTTCTCAAATCCATACAGATGGCATGACTAATTCCATCATCTGATAACTACACGGCTGTATACGCCTATTCTTCGCTCTTTCTGAAAATTTGGATGACAGAATTGTTAGAACATTGAAATTGTCTCTGCAAAAATATTTGCCATAAATTACTTCAAAAGCTAGATATGTTATCTTAAATTTCGGATGGCTGTCAATAAAACCAATTCTAGAGTACACAAAGTGCTAAAATACTTGGCGGCATCATATTTGGTATTTAAATTTCTTTCTCATTTTTCAGATAACCAATAAGCAAATAACAACCAAAAACAGACTATAAAACCTTGCATACAGATGATTGCATGTGGTCGCAGATATTGCGTGACAGCCTCCCTCTTGATCCAGGGTAGCACTACTTCCTTCGGTCACTTAATGTTAAGTCTGAGGCCGTGTGATAAATTGAATAGAGACATAACGCTGCCAAACATCAAAAATAATTCAACCTCAGTAAATAAATAAAAAAAAAACAAAGGTAAAAGCATTATCTTGGCGATAATTTCGATTTCTTAAAGAATTTCTATCTTTTGTTGGATATTTTGCTTTCTTGCTCTTTCTTCTGCCATCAAGCACAGCTGTGCATTAAGTAAGAAAAAGTTTAAAACTTTCGCCGGGATCAAGAGTGATACAGGCGCCTATCAAGTGGTAAGTGGTCCTCTGGCTGCTATTTCTAGCGTGTAGCACCCTTAATAATTAATATTTATATACATACACGCATACATATGTATATATATATATATATATATATATATATATATTATATATATATATATTATATATATATATATATATATATATGTATATATACCGCAGTAAACACATAAATGTGAAACGAGGTGGAAAAAGAGTACTCAAATACCAGTGGTAGAGTAATATGCTTTATTTAAAAGCAGCAGAAAATTCAACAAAACCTGTTACTCTGAGTTTCACGTTCCCGTTCGTCGGACAGTTTTTGCTAGAAAAAACTAGCATATATATATATATATATATATATATATATATATAATATATATATATATGTGTGTGTGTATGTGTGTGTGTGTGTGTGGTGTGTGTGTGTGTGTGTGTGTGTAGATTAATAAATAAAACATATGCATATATACATCCATATATGTACGTACCTACCTCTATATGTATATATACACGCATCGAACAAAATAAGAAACGAAAACATAAACACAAAACCAAAGAAATGGACATTTTTCTTAAATAACGAATATATAGAGTACAGGACATACAACACACTGAAAATTCCCCTTCTTCAGTCGCCTCTGTTTCATCTACTCCGCGTTACGTAGGTCATATATATAGAGAGAGGCGCAATGGCCCAGTGGTTAAGGCAGCGGACTCGCGGTCGTAGGATTAGAGCAAATTGGCGTACAGCTGTTTCCAGTAGTCGTTGTAGGTACATATTAATGCTACTCTCTCTCTCTCTCTCTCTCTCTCTCGTTCTCTCTCTCGTTCTCTCTCTCTCTATTTATATATATGTATATCATATGGCAAATATCACTAGAAATGGGAGTCACAGGTGTATTATTGTATGGGAAAAGAGGATGTCACTACACTTGATGGATTGTGGGTTCGAAATATCCTTATTGGCGGATGGTAATATCTTCCAATTTCACAGGTGGGACAGTTTCAGATACTAAGGGGTCAACGTAGCAAAGAAGATTTCTGATGCCCCTTACATGGATGAGCCAAGAGGAAGTGATCTACGAATGTAGTGTTTAAAACTGAAGCGCCAACTGTAATATCAAATATCTCAAAAATAAATTCTACCCACACAATACGAAATATACATTGGAGAAGAAAATTAATAATGATAAGTTTCCCTCCATTTAACAGTTACCATCGTTATTGTATTCGCAGCGCTCAGGATACACTTTACATTTCATTGCCTATATATATATATATATATATATATATATATATATATATAAAACATTTGAAATACATAAGCAGACACATGTTTATGTATTTATATACACATATCTTTCTGTGTATATATATGTGGGGGGATGTATTTATATATAGTTGTTATATATATACATACATATATATATATATATACATATATATATATTTATATATATTAGTGAGATATTTTTATTGACATTTAAGAATTAATCATAGCAGAGAATGCATCAAGCAGTGTCACATTTGCAGAACTTCAGCGACTTTGTAGTAGAATATTGAAGCATTTTTTGTCCCTATAATTCGCTGGAACTACGTGATATCAAATATCCACCAAATGCTTCAATCCAATGCAGCAAGGTTGTTAAATTCAATTCTATATTATTTTTCATACCTTCCATGAAAAATACCATTTTCTCTTCTGTAACCTGAATTTTCTTCCAAAAGAAATTCTTAAATGTTTAAAGAAAATAAAAATATTTCAGATTATCAACTGTGAGACTTCGTCAGAATCGTATTTCTTTTTTCTATCACGTGTTACAAAATTTATTCTTAAACTTCTGTGATTATGAGTTGTGAAAGAAATTTTGTATTGTGGTTTCTGTGTTTCAAGAACAATATGTATATATGTATATATTCTATCTCTAAAAATAATGATCTTATCTTTATATAAAGTAAATGCGTAGAACAATTTGGAACAAGTTCAATTGTTGAAGAATCTACTTTCTCATTAAAATTGAGAAAATGACCTCCAGGTTCAAAGTCCCGCTATAAAGTTGATTATCAGAAATAAATAGAATCTAGCACTGATGTTTTATGAGGAATTTAAAACGTAAGAAAACGCTAACAAGTAAAACAAATAATATCAAATAAACGAATCTCGAGAGGTTATTCTTTATTCAGGCAGAATGAAAAAACTACAAAATGGCGGCAAAATAAACATATATCCGTAAATAAAACTTAGAAAACAAAATATTGCGCAGAATAACTTTTAACCTCTAAATAAAAAAAGAACAAAAAAACATCTAATACATTTAAGATATTGAATGACAAGAATAAATATGAAAGATTTAACAAGGAAATTCTATTCCTTGTTCTTTATTCATTTCAAAATACTGTCGTTTCCACATGTCACCTCGTCTCTTCACCATCAGTGTGATTATGTCATCTACAGTTACTTCGAAACAGCCACATGTCCTACGTGTCATTTGTTGTTAATAAGTGATTATGACACACATATTGCCACTTGAAAGATAAATCGGTAAACTCCAATTCGAAATATTTTGAATCTACAAGGTGACGATCGTTACCACACCGGACAAAGTACTTAATGGCTTATATTCCAACTTTACAATCTGAGTCGAAATGCAAACAGTTTCTATTCTAGCCTTCTTCATTTCATGGTTGATGAAATAAGAAATGCCAATTGAGTCCTGAGGCAGATATAATCGACTTATCACCCCTTCCAAAATTGCTGGCCTTGCACTAAATCTTGAAATTAATGTTTCGAGCCTTGGAGTGTTCTTTATAGTGATCGTTACGCCTACCGGAGATTACATAACGAAAATAGCTCTCAATTCATACCCTTCATGCGTAAACACCAGTGGATGCTTTATACATTATAGTTGCTGATGCACAATGTCTGAATACAAAATAGAGGATGGCCAAGGCTGAAGCGACTTTGGTCATAGATGCACTCAGTCAGAGCTGTGCTGAGTTCCAACAAAATTAAGACTACATTTAGCAAGTTCGAACGAGGAGCCCTTTACTAGTCTCCGTGTTTAAAATATAATAGAATTCCTCAAAACAATGGCAACGCAATTGCATACTATTAAATGTGGCAAGTAAGCACAGCACAACTAACTTTTATTCAATAAGCAAAAGTCATGAACACAACATGGAACAAATTTGATTATGTATAGGTTTCATGGGAGCTGACCTGCTGCAAGAGAAAAGCAAGAACGGCAGCAACTGATGTAGTAGTAGTAGTAGTAGTAGTAGTAGTTAGTAGTAGTAGTAGTAGTAGTAGTAGTAGTAGTGGTAGTAGTAGTGGTAGTAGTAGTAGTAGTAGTAGTGGAGGTAGTAGTAGAATTATTATTAGTATTAGTAGTAGTAGTAGAAGTAGTAATAGCAGAATTATTATTATTATTATTATTATTATTATATTATTATTATTATTAGTAGTAGTAGTAGTAGTATAGTAGTAGTAGTAGTAGTAGTAGTAGTAGTAGTAAACTGAATGAAAAGTGAGTATGTTCTGCTGTCCTTAATTTTTGTTAGAAATAACAGTTACATGTATTTCGAATCATGTTATAATGCAATGAAAAGTGACATATTACATGACGTTGACAAAGATAACAGTTACGTAGGATAAAATTTCGTAGACTATAAAATCACCTGCGCTTTAGAGAAGGCCGACCTTCCTCAAACATTGCTGTAGTCATCCCTTATATATATATATATATATATATATAAAGTTAATCCAAACAAGAAAACACAGAAAAAAGAGAAAAAAAAGAGAAAAAACACAGCAACGCAGAACGTGGAACAATTAAAGTATTATTGACGCTCAGGAAAGAATGGAAGGAGGGTTTAACGTTTCGAGCGGAGCTCTTCGTCGGAAACAAGGAGAAGGAAAGATCCCAAGGAGGGAAGACAGAGGAGACAATATTTGAGCTGGTGGTGCTTAAGGGATCACATATATATATATGCCATTTCTATCGAGTCAAGACCCGCGAAAATAATCCGTAGTTAGTTCAAAATTGCGAAACATAGATAACTAATTGTTGCATGGTGTTTAGTTTCGATACAGGTCTATATTGTTGTCCAACTCCCAGTTATCACCAGATGAACAGCTTAATGTAAGTGGAATTTTAGCAATGATCCAATATTTTCCTCCGTATATGTAGGACTATCATAATCGAGTGTGTCTTTTATTAAGAAGTTAACGTGTGATCTAAAAGGGATTCGACTGCTGATGCTAGCAAATAGCCTCTCATCTTGGGCTGTGAGTGGGAGACTGGTGAGGTGAGGTAATCCGGTGGCATCTACATAGAAATGTAAGGCTGCCTGTTAAGAGTCGCCTCTCTTGTGTTTAAATGTCCACTAATTTTATATAGAAATGTATGAGTATGAACGTAGCAGCGTAAATGCTTAGTGTATATAGGAAAGTGCTATAAGAAAGTATAAGCGCATTAGAAATATTGAGATATAGATCGGATGTAATCCTGTAAATGTTCTGTATAATGGAGTATTGTAAGGAAACTTCTGATCCAAGGTATGCATCTGCAGGACAGGTAAATTAAATAGGAAATCGTCGTACTTGATATGGTTGACGGCTTTACTAATACTATAAGAAAGAGTATTGATTTAATGTCTTAATATCAGAGATGAATTGTGTAAGAAATTCATAATATTTTCGAATAGGAACTTTAAATTCTAAGATGAAAGAGTTTCCAATATTTATATCTATTCGATGTTTCTATCAAATGTGACCTCCGATCAGCATCCAATGTTTTATTCATAGATGGAACCACAGTTTCTAAATTAACTGTCATAACATCCTCTGTTCACTTGTTCAAACCACAGCACATCCTCATCCTGGCCTAACTCAGATGTGCCTAGGTTGGGATAAAGGATAATACAACGATATTTTAAATACGTAAAATCTACAACTACAAATACTGGAAGATGCAATAATTTCTTCGTTTATCTTTATAATGGTGCAACTATTTTTATCCCGACCAGCACAACTCAGCCGCTGTTGTTGACTTTATATTTACTTAAGTCTACGGCTTTGAATCTTTCCAGAGTCAGCTCTCTTCGGTATTTCTCATTGAAGAAGGTCGAAGAGCCAGAAATGCTGCGTCTGAGAATCCGATAGAGGGCAACACTGGTCAGATATGGTATTTCTACAACTATTTATCAAAAGAAAGATTTTTTTGCATTGTAGTTGCAGAGAATTTGCTCTTAGAAGTTGAAACATGTCGCAAATATATTTTAAGTAACCTAAAATTCGTGTACGTTTTATCTTTTACTTGCTCCAGTCATTAGACTGCGCCCATGCTGGTGCACGACCTTGAAGAAATTCAGTCGGATTCATCGACTACAGTACTTCTTTTTTTGAAGGATAACAATGTATCGCCTTCTACGTATTCTATATAAATATATATATTCTCTACGAAATCCACTCACAAGTCTATGGTCAGTCTGAGACTATAGTAGAAAACAAGGTGTTACGTAATGGGACTGAACCCGGAACCATGTGGTTGGTAATCAAAATTCTTGCCACATGCCAATGCCGGCCTCTATGTTTATAAACTCTTGTATATAATTCAAATGGAATAGAGTAATAAATTTGAAATATTGGTAACGTTGTGTAATTTTAATTTCAAGAGGGACCGATCTTCATTTTCATCCTCAGCATTACAATCTACACCAGCGTAGACCTGTTGAACAACGCTTGGGGTTCGCGAATGAATCCCAAAAGATCTTAAACTGTTTAATAAACGATTGCTTTCTGCTTTTTTCATTCTTTAAAATTTTGACAAACTTTACCAAAATTGCTTCTTCTACAGTGCTCTTGCACTATGGCCGTGATTATATCAAATATCAAAAGATATTTTAGCGTTAATATCCGATTGAATATTGCTTTTGCCAATATTTTCCATGATTAAATACTATGTCAGGTGACATCGGCGCGAAGGCTTGTTGCAGAAATATTTCTACAAATCCTGCGCTGGTAATAAATGAGGAAATAATTGAAAGTAAATGAGTGTGATGAAAAATGTTTTTTTTTTTTAGATACTCATGTTTGAAGTGTTACACATGATGGTAAATGGTGAATTAGATACGTTAGATCCATTACAAAAGAGAAATAAGGCAGTACTAGTTCTGTTGTACATTCTTCCACAATAGGGGAGGTAGTGTTATAAGAACTGGTCACCCTTCTTCATTAGAGCGATACGTCTGCACTTAATCAGTCCTTTGTGTTGTGGGAAAGGAAATTGTTGAGAAAGTGGCAATTTAGAGATGCTGGAATGAGTACCGCCAGCAAACGATAGTTTTAATTTCAGGAATAAAATACAAGGAGCGAACTTTGCACTTAATCACCCAAGGCTTTTGATTGCAAGTAACATGCGTTCAAGGGAGTTATTCGATTCAATTTAATTTCAATGATTATTCACGAAACATGTTATCCTTTCATCCAACGATTATTTACAAGAAAATACACGCTACGCTTTATTTTTATGCTGTAAATTTCAAATGCTATTGTAAAGCTATTTCCTTATTACGTCGTTCTATTCAGAGCATGATAAACAGTCAATTATGCATTGATTTTGAATGTGCTAAAGCCTTACTCTCATATATTATTGCACATTAATGTTTGCGATAGGAAAGTTTGGTGCATTCCTCATCTTATAATTAGTTTTCTTAAAATGAAGGAACCAAAACCGAAGTCTAATAAATATAAAGGTTTGTCATACATTTTCTTTGCACGAAAGGAATGCTTGGTTTCCATAGCAGAACAATACCAGTATCATTTACATTTTCCAATTATTCTTCCGTCCTATTTTAGCTCTAGAATTTATTTAGAATGGTTTACAACATCTTGGTTTGTTATTTATGAGTTTCTTTTCAATGCAATGCAAATTATATTAATCTACTCCATAGCAGATTTTGACTAAGCTATTTATTTTCTTTGGTTATTTTTTCAACTTTCCAAATAAAATTCATACCTGGATATAATTTTAAAATGCTGTTTCAAAAAGATGTATTGTTCAAGATAGAGGGGTTGTTGAAATAACTAAAATTCCTGAATAATTTATTTCATACGAGAAGTAAGGCTCTGCCTGGGACTAGGATTAGAACAGCTCTTGTGGGCTAATGATAAGGAAAGTATTTTATTTTGTTTTTAATACTGATTTGAGTTTTATGCAAAATTCATATCTTGTACAGTAAGCTAGTCATTCAACTTTGAAATGACAGATCAGCTTCGTAAGACTCAGAAGAATATTTACTTCAGATTAAAACTTTCACACATCATTGATGAGTTGCAGTGGTGTTTAGTTAATGAAGCTGTTATTTATACCTAATCATATCTATACCTCATCCTAAGAATTTTTGGTAAATTTTCCAGCGTCGTATATATGCTATTACATAAACTAAATTATCTTGCAATAAAAAAATATACTGAAGGAATCTATTAAGTTTCTATGAATTCGAATTTATCGAATTCAGTAAGAACGATTTATAGTCAGTTTTCAGCGTTAGGTAAATTGGTAAAATTTTTTACAGGAATAAAACTGCAGAGAATGTAATGCAGTGAGAGCAACTGGATGACGCATCAATGATTAAAGTGCAAAACACGAGGTAAACTTCCAACGTTTCAGATGGCTTATTTGACTAAATTACATTAGGAGAGATTATGAGAGTCATTGAATCAACAGGATTAGGAAATTCTTTGATTCAACGCTATTTACAGAGGTTGTCCTACCGTTCTGACATCCATGAAATGAGGAAATACTCGTCTCGAACCCTCCCCTTGTTAACGTAAGCCATTTCATAATGAATGGAATTTCCCTTTATGGATAGTAAAGAAATTTATTATCGCACTTTTAACACTTTTACCATTATTAATTAAGTACTTCGCATGAAACATAACTGCTTCCCTGGACTTCAAGTAACTCATTGATAGTAACTTCCAGATTTAATACTGTGATCTTTATCTGTTTCTCTTCAACTTGATCGAAACATCACAGGATATTTGTGTTTGATAACACCACACAGGCGCTATCCAAATAAACCCTGATTTCCAACAATTATAATATAAAAGCTTCGTTTCCTTCAATTCATACCACGAACGAGCTTTTACTGCAAATACCCGTATCTTGAGTAACAGGTCACTATATGTCGAGAAAAAGATAACAGTTTGAAAGAGGAGCTCTGGAGGTGATAATTGATTGATTTATGGAGTATTTACGCGCTGCATTCTCGTATTTATACAAAGCGTATCATCAACAGTTCTTATACGTAAAACTCACAAAATGTGCTCTACCATTTCCTGGAGAATAACAGCACTTATGAAACTTCCCCATATTAACATCAACAGTTGAATGTAGGTATTCAAACGGCTTACTCCAAGGATGGCGCCAGTTCTGAAAGAATCAGAAATGTTTTGAATGCTTCCTCTTCGATTTTGATCAAATAGAAATAATATTACGGAGATGTACTTGCATAGCAAGTGATTTGATCTGAGATCGTGTGCTGAAACGAAAATAATTGTAGCGTGGAAGGTGATTGTAAGTCATTTAAGAAACACACAAAAGCCGTTCGATTCACTTCAACATTTAAGTTTAATTTGTCAAAATATTTTCGTCGCTTTAAGACCGCGACCTGTTCACTGACAAAAATCCGTGCTGCAAGTTGACTGAGATAAAAAAAATAAAACAGTTTTTTGTGGAAGAATGAATGCACAAGACGTTCGCTGCACCATTTAGGAAAACGGAAAATAGGACTATGAAGTGACAAGGAAAGTAAAACTTGGCGGGCGGAAGAGACAGGGCCTGCAATGAATTAATGCATATGAAACGAGATTGTGAATATTCCCTCTATTAGATTTTTAAACCACACAGAAAAGGTTCCAGCCTTGTTTTGTGGAGCGGCATTACAGGCAATGGAAGACGTATATCAGCAGTTGTTGTGGTGTGGAAGATGACGGGGAAAATATGGTCTCAGTAGCGGAAGTCTTCGAAAGTTGTTCGGGGAAAACAGTCGCAATAGAAAGAACAGAAAGTGATTCCTATCTTGACAAAAATGGGTTGGTGCGCTCTGTACTTTCGAAACTTATGATTATATCTGAAGAGTTTAACATCATCCAATCTTCGCCTGTAAACAAACTGACAGAATTGAGAATATCATAATTGGCAATATCATAAAGCTATAATTGTAAGTAGAAATATAAAATTATTTACGTCTTATTAAATATTCATTCCTCTATCCCACAAATTTTCGGCATCTTATAAAACGCGATTTTTATATATTATATTGAGAGAAGATGTTTGATTAAAAAGTTAGCTTGCAAATTTCGAAACAGATTATTCGACAAATAATTCAAAATGAATTAAGATGTCCGAAATTACTTTTTATATACACGTAAATCTACTAAAGTGAATTTCGTTGAAATAAATCAAATTTACAGCATTTAAAGTTTTAGTTTTTTTTTATATTCATTTAAATGTTTATTATTTGTGGACCTCATTTGATTCGCTGTGTTTTATATGAAATGAGAGCAGAAACAAATCAAATTGTCGACATTCAGTTTGAGGATAAATACAATATGTCTCACGTCATGTCAGGCCAGGCGGCACACTGACACATATCAGTCGGATGATATAGACTTTAATGTAAAACACTGATTGCGATTAATATTATTTTCATCATCTTATGATCTGTTCGCTGTTAACATTTTCTGAAAATTATTTAAGAATGATCCCTGGTTTACCATCCATGCTGGAAGTGCAAGACATTATCCCGAATGGTGTGTCATACGTACAGAGAACAGAATTGTCGCTGTGAATTTTCTTTCCCTTTTCTTTGTTTACTTTTTAATTTTAGATTTTTTTCCTGTTTCTCTCTCTCTTTTTTCCTCTTTTGCTTTATTACATGACTTTGTAAATGAACAAATTTGTTTTCTTTTAACGGCCTACCAATGTATACAGCCTGGTGTACTCGTTTCAAACAGGTAGTCAGTATAAGTATATTGAACTTCGTGTAGTTTTTCACGCCAGTTTCACTTTAATGGTATGTACTGCTCTCACTCAATAATAATAATAATAATAATAATAATAATAATAATAATAATAATAATAATAATAATAATATAATAATAATAATAATAAATGGTGATTTAGACGCAAGGCCATGAATATATAGTGCGGGGTTAAGTTTATATCACCGACCCTAGTAAGTGACTTGCAGTTAATTTTCTCAGTAGAGAGGATGTATAGGCAGGATCTACCTCGCGGGATTAATGATGGAAATATGGAAAGAAAGAGATGCAAAATGAAGTTCATGAAAGCAAGTTGAAGACAGTATTGGCTTGAATTACAGATACGCTATCAGTATTTGGCTTCATTTTATCTCCGCTGTGTTTGAAGACGAAAATGATGAGTGAAATTATTTAAGACAATATGGAGCTAAATTTCTGTACGTCGAATATTAGTTTGTTTTTTCATCTAATGTCATCGGCAACTATGTACCTAGATGAGGAAGAAAAGAGGAGAAAACCGATTGACTGTGATGGAAAATTAGTCATTTGTTATATTAAAACGGCTACATTAAAACCATATCAGGAATAAATGTAATGTTCTGGCTAAAGGAATTTGAAAGACAGGGCAACAACATTAACAAAATGACTCTTAGTTAATATCTCTTCGTCTCTTTTGCCAATGTTCTATAAAAAGTAAACGTAAAAATATTAAAAGCAACGTTAGGGAATATTGATGTGGATATTACATGGTGTTTCTGTTTCAAACTAGATTTGTAGTAGAAAATTTGCTTTAATACATCATTTCTAAAACAGAGTGTGGTGCATATTCAATCAATCATTTCTTGGACTGAAAGACAAATGCAAGTTATAGAGTTGCAATTACTGAAAGACAAAATTTTTCTAGGAAAACCTTTATCTCTTAAATCCTTCAATCCTTTCAATACATTTTAATAGATTTTTAAATATTTTTTGTGAGGAATATCTCTTTGCTTTCATTACTGCATGTATAGCAATTTCCATGACAAATGCTATGAATTTCTTAATATTAGTTTTCCGAAACTATGTTATTAGAAGGGATTCTAAATAGTCATCTAAATAATATTAATGAAAGCATCTCCGTGACAATCTAAATTATTTCACTGAATCTCAAGTCATTTTCCAAACTCACAAATAACGCAAGTAGCATAATTGAAAATGATAAAATGGATAATAGAATTGAGATCAAAGACACCAAAATAATGTCTTTTAACTGACAGAGATCACAGCCACGTAATTCTCTCAAAGCTTCAAAACATATCAATATTCTTTATTACATTAGAATGAATGACCAAATACTTGCATTTTTTAGATCTAAATCTTTTAAAATTCTTGAATAATCCGTTATCCAATACCGCTGGTTTACGTACTAAAATCCAAAAATCTTTGAGTATTTGCTGCTCAAAAGAAAATGTACTCGAAATGCAAACCTTATTGGATTATGCAAAATTATTTATGGCGCGCTTAGTGGTCGAGAAAAACTATATAAAATCAGGTTGCATTTATTCATCGCATAAAAGTGAACATTTCACTCAATTTATGTCTATTCTATAGTTTCTCTTTAGAAACAGAATATAATTAATTTTACACTTAAAAGTTGTAGTAAGATTTGGTGGTGTATAATATTTCTCTGATCGATTTTCAGAACGACAATCAACATCACAAGTCTTTTGTTATCATGATGTGTTAAAGCTTCCTAAATTTTGGATTTGAAGTCACTTTCATATTTTATATGTAGAGTAGATATACTTAAAGTGTGGGAAATATCTTCAGACAGGACAGATACTAACACTTGGTTCGTCGTCCAAGACGTCGAAAACAAAAGCTTTACTTAAATCTGCCACAATATAAGCAAATAGTCGTTGTGTCTGAAAACCCCTGCCTAATGTATATCAGTAAAAATTGCCACTTTATGTTAAAACTGATGTCTCAATGAAGATAGCATTGCGTTCGCATTTTTTGAGAGGGCGGCATGCTATTGTTGCTAATATATTCTATGAAAGTGAAGCCTGAGTAATAATATGAACTCTAGCAAAACACAGACGACATAAATCCTGAGCATTGCAGTCTTTCACAATTTATACTTGGAGTTCATTTTCTGGAAGAAAGAAATTGTTTACTGGTACAATTCCATTATCAACTGATAGACGTTTTCGTGCAAACATTATTTCTCATTGATAATACTTTGAGAAGACGACATATATCAGTAGCCAATCATTTGCATTTCAAAATTCAAGAACTACAGTTTTTATCCATGTTATATGAAGAACTTACACATGTCTAATGAATTAGTATCTAGCCAGATCTGCTGTTAGATTTTCAAAGAGATAATGACGTTTCCATCTATATGGGAACAGATTGGATATTGTTGAGTGACAAAAGATTCATTCGTCTTGCACAAGTGCTCATAAACAGAGAAAAGTAATTCTGAAAAAGAAACAAGAGGAAAATTTGATGTTGAGGTGGAGAGTATTGTGCTTAATACGATGTGAAAATGCTGAATGGATAAATGTAATTACATTCTCTCACAAGTCATATGTCAGCAGTTTGTAGTCACTTTAACACCTCTTATTTGGGTTCTGAAATCTAAAGTTGGAAACCTATCGGTCATTGAAGATTGCATTCTAGGAACAGATGCATCAATATTGGTGACAGCGTCTGGCAATAATTACATTTGGGAAGAAGAAACATAATGGATTTGCAGTGGACGATATAATTTATATGTGAAATAATACCAAACTCGGAAACATTAACTGATATTACAATTCAGATAATTCAAAACATATATCCAATATAATTTTAGATACTGAATATCAGTTTCATAAAAGAAGTTAATATCCTTCAAAATTACTGCTGCATGGACGAGTAAAGCTGGTAAGCTCTAAGTAGTTCTCTACTTACTGGAAATAATATGCAAATTCCTCTGGAAATAGTCTTTAAATTAGTGAGTCGTTCTAAATAATAAAGACATAAATGTGTAATTAGTTTTAAATGTCGAGATACTCATGACTGGAACGCCACTTTTTTTGTAATCGTTTAGTCTTCGGAGACAGGTGTACACTTTCTAAGGTTTCTGAGACGGGTTCAAGGAAAATAAGAACCTGTTAGAGAAAAGTCTAATCCGAGAGGTTATAATATATTGCACACTGTTAAAGAGACGAAGAAAACAGAGGAGGAGTCTAAACATGCAAGGAATCGTACCTGACACACCAGCACAAAACTCTCCTTCCAATACACTTTTGTACAAAATTTAGTTTTGTTGTTCTACAGGTATCGAGAAAGCATTTTCTTCAATTGCCTACAATTGTTACTTAATTATAAAGCCATTTCAGTTGAATAATGATAAAAATAATAATAATAATAATAATAATAATAATAATAATAATAATAATAATAATAATAATAATAATAATAATAATAACAGCAATAATAATAATGAGTTTTAAGGAATCCTTTTAACTAATATATATATATATATATATAATATATATATATATATATATGTGTGTGTATTTGTGTGTATATGTATATGTATGTATATGTATGTATACATATATATGTGTGCGTGTGTCTATATACATATACATACGTGCATGCACACACACATACGTACATAAAGATATTGATATATACAGATGTACATACATATAAAAATACATAAATATATATATATGCAAGTTTATATATATATATATAATATATATATATATATATATATATCTATATATATATATATATATATATATCTATATATATATATATATATATAGTGCGTGTGTTTTTATTGGCTAAACTGGCAATATGACCATTCCGAAATATCAAAATACATATAATATATTTATATATATATATATATATATTATATATATATATATATATATATAATATATATATATATGTATATGTATAGAATGTCTATAATTTTAACTTCCAGTATGTAAACATTAAAATCAGAATTTAACTGATAACCAAGCAATTATTAAATATTGCTGTACAATTATAATCTATATTCTTTGTTCATGGCGTAATTTCTGTACAATTATAATCTATATTCATTGTTCATAGCGTAATTTCTAAACATCGCCTATAAACCTGTATAGCGATTAAACGCTTAGGAGTTTCGTATTCACATAACGGATATTGAGTGAATACAAGCATAGATATCATTATTCGCCTCTTCATAAATTTAGATCCAGTTATATTGCAATTTTGCGATTTAACAATTTTATATTCTTGTATCTTTCTACTTTTGTAAGTTTTAACTTTTAAATTGTGAAGTGTTTTTATTTTTCATTATTTTATCTGATTTTCAGATATTAACATGCTCGTGTCAATGCGTACGTGAATGTTTTTCAAGAATATTTTTATGCATTTATGTGCACATTTATATGAATATATGCATCCATGCAAGTGCATATGAATATAAAATGTCAAATACTGTCACTAATGTGCAGTCAACGTAGGAATTTGTGTGAAAATATATGCGTGTCCGTGAGTAGATTTATGAATGAAATGCCTAGTTCTTCACTGTATCTGAATATTACTTTGTGCTTATATTTATGCTTGTGTAAAAATAACATGATTTATATTATCTATCTATCTATCTGTCTATCTATCTATCTATCTATCTATCTATCTATCTATCTATCTATCTATCTATCTGTCTGACTGTCTGTCTATTTATCTATTTATCTATCTATCTATCTATCTATCTATCTATCTATCTATCTATCTATCTATCTATCTATCTATCTATATATCTATCTATCTATCTATCTATCTGTCTGTCTGTATGTATGTCTGTCTATCTGTCTATCTATCTATCTATCTATCTATCTATCTATCTATCTATCTGTCTCTCTGTCTGTCTGTCGTTCTGTCTATCTATCTATCTATCTATCTATCTATCTATCTATCTATCTATCTATCTATCTATCTATCTATCTATCTATCTATCTATCAATAGATGTATATGTGTGTATGTGTATATGTGTGTATGTGTGCATGTGTATATTTATATATATGTATTTACATACCTTCAATTGTGTGTGTACCTATGTACATGTGAATATATATATGCACCCGTGTGTGCATGCTTGTATATGCATATATGCATTGCCACTTGTTAAAAAGTCATTTTAATTTTAATTCATACAATCCATATGCATCCGTGTGTACCCTGCATACCTCTATGTACGCAAACGTGTATGTGTGTGCGTCTATGTGTGAATGAGAGTATTTTTCTGTGAATATATTACACAGCATACACACTGACTGGATATATGCCCACGCACCTTTGATATGACCTATCATTGAGATGAAACTGATCTGCGCTCTGCAAATATATACAATAAGCCTTTAGCGAACGAAAATTCACAGTTTGCAGTTTTAGTATTTTCAGCAGGAATTCACCAACCTTTTTTTTATCGCAATATCTCTTTATTCAGATATCGCTACTATTCACATACAGACATGTACACACACGCACACACACACACACGCACACCCACACAGACAGCTGCACAAATTTGGTGAAGAAATTTCTACTGGAAACACGGATACACGGATAAGGTAAAAATCCGAATTTATACACGGATAATGTTGTAAGAAATTCGAATGAAATTCATTTACGCAACATTTTATGCCTGACTTTATTTAGAAGCGATATTTTACAGTGAATCATTTACAGAGTAAACTACACCTACGCACCCAGGTACACATATATCTATGAATGCGTGTGTAGTTGTATGGATATGCGTATGTGTGTGTGTACATGTATGCATTTATCTTCTATCGTTTATTCGTTTCACTCAGCTGAGTGCGACCATGCAGGGGCACCTCATTAAAGGGTTTAGACCAATAAGTCGACCCTAGGACTCATTTTTAAGACCTTGTATTTGTTCTATTGGTCTCTTTTTGCCGGAACGCTAGATTATGTAGACGTTAATGTACCATCACCGGTGACGGGGTACAAACACAGACCCAAATGCAAACACACACATAGATATGTACATAGGCATACAACGGGCTTCTTTCAGTCTAAGTCTACCAAATCCACCCACACGGCTTTGGTTAGCCCGAGGCAATAGTAGAAAACACTTTCCCAAGGTGGCACGCAGTGGGTCTGAACCCGAAACCGTGTGGTTGGGAAGCAAGCTTCTTACCTCACAGCGACGCCTGCGTCTATGCTCATAGATGCGTGCATGTGTGTGTGTGTGTGTGTGTGGTGTGTGTGTGTGTGTGTGTGTGTGTATGTATGTGTGTGGTATCTAATATTCTTTTCTACTCTAGGCACAAGTCCAGAAATTTGGGGTGAGGGGGCAGTCGATTAGATCGAACCCGTACGCAGTTGGTACTTAATTTATTGAACCCAAAAAGCAATGTCGACCTTAGTGGAATTTGAACTCAGAAGGTAAAGACAGACGAAACACTGCTAAGCATTTCGTCCGACGTGCTAACGTTTATCACAAGTAATTTCTCTGCAGTTTCTAGCGCTTCAGGTATATTCAGACCCTAATATATTCAGGCTTCTTTTACCGTATCCATGCGTGGAAATAAGCAAGTATCCGTAAAATATATACAAAGCTATTTTAATACTAGGACATTGCATGAACAAGTTTTATTATAAATAACTACATTTGTTTCAGTACATCATTATTGGCTGGTAATTGTTGAATGTTTCCTATATTATACACATTATTGTATTAATGTAGTTCATGTCAGTAGTGTCCGGAGCACTACTTAATCATCTTCGGTATTCATTAACTATACTGTTGTTAGGTCTATATTCAATTGTGTATTAAATATTTGAATCACACGCAAAGTATTATTGTGCGGTGATACAACGAAAGAAAGAAAATTAAATATACACCTAACTATGGTATAGTTTGTCAATTCAAAATTGATAATAATAATAATCAACATAGCAAAATGTATAGAGTTAGATCTTGTAGCGAATATAAACTAAATACAAATGCTAGTGTTAAGATTGCAGAAGGGAAAGGCCAAAGTTAAAATTCGGATAAGAATAGTGCAATGAAAACGAAGGCACATGAAACTAATGATGGAAATAAGGATGTTGGAAATGGAAATGATAAAATCTAACAGCAATTATAAGCTGTATAACCGTCAAGTACGATAACAATTACGCTAAACCTACACTGGTGTAGCTAAGTAATATAAAAATAAAAATAATAGACATACCAAAAACTATGGGGGTAGGTCTGTTAGTGAACATAAAGTGCAAATGTTAGAGGAAGCATTACGGTAGAACCGGAATTTAAAATCGCATTCAAATAGTGAAACAAAACTGAATGTAAATCGAAATAAGAATGGAAATAAGCAAATAAAAAATTTGGAAATAGGAATAAAAGATCTCATTCGAATTTCAATCTGCATATCTACGATAAGAATTAAACTAAACCGATTAAGTTTAATAAAGGTAGTAGTTTGTGGTATAATCCGTTGTTCTGATAACATGTATCCTCTAAAATTGTTAGGCAATTTTTCTCTGTATTAGATAGACCTGTCTCTAAATGCAGCAGATTCTATAACATTTAAAATATTCATATGGTGAGCCTATCATATGCAACGTTAAATAACATGGAATATCATATTCACACAATAATAGGAAACAGAATCTAGCAATCAGAATTACTAGAAACATCATCCGAAAGAGCAAGGGACAAATAGGGACAAACATAATAGCGGAAGGCGTATTGAAAGTTGTCTAAATTAACCGACAATGATCGGGAATATCTGCCTTAATATAAACCATATAATTAATGACGGGTAAGTCGAAAGCACTAATAATAATTACACTACCAATAACAGCAATGAGAACACCGAATATAACAGCACCAACAATAGCAACAACAACAACAACAACAGTAATAAGAAAATTTGAAAATGATTACATGTAGTAACCCAGTTGCCAATGGTGATATAAAAATGCAATAATGTAGCTAGGAGAAGATGAAAAAGCTTTTTTTTATTTTTATTATCGATTTCGTATGATTATTATGAATTGTAACTAAATTATGTAATTCCAGAATAATTTGGATATGTGTAAATGTCTTTGGTTAACATTGAAAAATAAATATAGGACAGATCCATTTATCGTGACTAATTAATATACATGTACTTATTACAAAATTTAGTTGTAAGAGGAATATAGCATGTACTTCCATAGTAACATTATTATACATGAAGGGACATATCACGATATACGTTAATTCATCGGAACGAAGGAGTTTATCGGAAGGAACAAGCCTAATAAGATTTCCGCATAGAATTATATTACTTTTTTGAGAATAAACTGATAGTTGTAAATGAGTGGATAGAAGGAAAAAAGGTATTAATGTATGAGCGGGCTTGGAAGCTTATAAGAAAGGTAGCAGGAAATGATACATATGTTGTTTTTCATCATCTCCTTGATTTCGTTAATATCGTTGCGGTAGATATTGTTGTTGTTGTTGCTGGAGCTATTTTCCGTTCGTGTTACTGCTGTTGTTGTCATCGCTGCTCTGGTCGTTGTTGTCGTTGTTCGTATTATTGGAGAGGATTTCTGGGTGAGTAGGGTTGATTCTATTTTCATTGTGTTTGATTTTGTTGCTATCGTTGTTATTATTCGTGTTGACACTGCGATTCACAGCAGAGTGTCCCTTTAGGCTTACTTTCAACTACAGTTAATTGCCATCTTAGCAAGTAGGATTGGCTTCGAAGCAGGTCAGAAGTCAGACTCGATTCATCTTCATCTCTTACTAATACTACTACTATTAATTTGCGCGAAGAATATCTACTCATAGCGAAGGATGACTGTATTTCAGGGAGAATTTTGGAGATGATAATTTGGAAAGGGAATACACGCCAATTCCGTGCTTATGATGTGAATTTAACAATCTACACAGATGCACTCTCACATTTGGACAACAAACATAAGAAGAGTAACTCGGAAAAATAGAGGAATATCACGAACAGAGTTACCAGCACAAAACTAGGGTTACTTTTAAGTGGATTGCGATTGTTCGTTTATTTTCACCTCTTAAAATTTTACTGCAAGGCCTGTAGTCTTAGGTTAAGGGGAAATTGTGGATTTTATCGGATCCATTACTTGACTGCTTTTTATTGACTCTGAAAGACTGAAAATTAAAGTTGCCATCAATACGATTTGAACTTAGAACATAAAAATCAGAAGAACTGCCAGTTGGTTATATGTCGACACTCTCAAGCCAGTCCGACGTCTTAATAATAATAATAATAATAACAATAATAATAATAACAATAATAATAATAACAATAATAATAATAATACAATAATAATAATAATAATATAATAATAATAATAACAATAATAATAATAATAATAATAATAATAATAATAATAATAATAATAATAATAATAATAATAATAAAATGATAATGATAATAATGATGATATTAATAATAATAATAATAACAACAACAGCAACAGCAACAACAACAACAACAACAACAACGACAACAACAACAACAATAATAATAATAATAATAATAATAATAATAATAATAATAATAATAATAATAATAATAATAATAGCAGGGACAGCTAGGATACTTAGGAGAAATGTGGGCATCTGAGGTTACTTGCCGCTACCCAATAGGAAGGTTCTTGGCATCGAAGGCTACTTTCTTGTAGCCCGATGTGCTGAGAGCAATGCTTGCATTAACATTTCTTTTGAAGATGTAAGCTAAACTAAGATGATTGCATGAGATGAACGCTGGCAATAACAGGACCTTATAAGCATTTTGTTCAGTTCCTTTAATCAATGTACACGAAGGGAAATTTCTGAAGCTGCAGAAACGAGGATCTTTTGGTTTTTCTTAACATTCTTTTTTAAATTGTCGTCAAACTCTTTCGAGGAATAATGCATCCTTATTTTACTAAAGTAGTGGATGAATTATATTAGGATTTGAAGCAAACCCGTCGATGCATACAGCAAAATTGACAAAGCACGGGAACATTGATGAGTAATGAAATATATCTGTTAATTATCTTTGTCCGCGTTTCCAAGAAAGATCTAACATTTCCTAGTTTATATTGCTAACGTTTGTTGGAATATCGAATGGTGCATATCAAATGATGTAATGAAGATCATTCCTTTGAATGATGTTGCGTAGTCAATTAATTCAAATCGAGAATTAGATCCAGAAGAAGAAAGTGCTGCAATAACATTGTAGAGATTAGAATTCTGAGAGCAAAATTTGGCAAAGAAATATCACACTGCTTAGTGTCTTTCAATATTTTCTGTCTGTTCACTCGGATTTGTGCTTGTTTTGACATTTGTCTGGGAAATAATTTTGCTTTTCATAGTCGTTCCTTTTTTCTCGTTATTTTACATCATTGTGTATAAATTCTATTAATCAGATTCGTTAATTAGAAACGCAAAATGAACAAAGTTTTTTTAAATTTTATTTTATATATGATAAAATAAAACACATATGTTTTCAGTTTTAATTCGGTTGAGCTAGAGTACAAGACGAAAAAATACTTATATGAGGAAAATATTCAGTGAGATATTCGAATGATTTATGCACACGTCAAATTGTTTGAAATTAAATTGATATCTCAAGAAATTATAAAATAATGAGTAAGAAGAATTAAAAATATAAAAATAAGTGATACGACTAGTTGTAGTTTCGTAGATTCTTCGTGAAAAACATAATATGCTGCTTTTCAATTACCGTGGTTACAAAGAAATCTTTCTTTCAAAAATCGAGACAGAAAGTGACAGAATCAATTTTTACACACACGCACATGACAACCTCCATAGTGTTACCTTCTACAATACCAAGTAAGTATTTTGTTCATACAGTAAATTGTACCAATATTTTGTAGCAACATATTTATTAACTCGCTGTCGTTACGAATATGTAGTGTATTATTGATATATATATATATATATTTATCTTCGCGTGTGTATAACCTATATAGAAGCTTATATAAATACGGATAACATAGCTATTGCCTCGTTGATTGAAAAAATCAAATACAACTTTAATCGATTTTTCGAATCGTATTAGTTTCTCATCAGAGGGTTCTGCATTAATTTGAACAATCCCAGAGAAACAAGCAGCCGATCTGTTTACATACTCAACAATTACAGAAGCTACGGAAAATTGGAGCCAGAAATGTGAGGACCCGTAAATGATAGCACATTATTTCGCCCCTTCACGGGGACGGAAATCTATACGCTATCAACGTATGATATAATCTTTGTAACCTATATACGTAGATGATATATAATAAACAGATCTAAACTAGCTCTTTGTACGTAGATTGAAAATATGATGAGCAAATATAATCGATTTTCGGGTTCTCATCAGGGACATCTTCATGAATTTGACTACTAACAGGGAAGCAAGAAGCCAATCTGTTTTTATAGTCAACAATTACAATAGCTGCAGAAGATAGGAGTTACTAATTTGTGTACTGAAAGTCTTAACAATTTCATTATTCAATAAACTTTTCAACTCTAGGCACAAGGCCCGAAATTTTGGGGGAGGGGACCAGTAGATTAGATCTACTCCAGTACGCAACTAGTATTAAATTCCCTCTTATATTTATGTATATATATATATATATATATATATATATATATATTACTTTTTTAATTTTAATTGTTTAAAGTTTTAAAAATCTCAAGAAGAAATAGATTAGTAACGTATACTAAACAGTAAAGTAAGTGACCACATCAAAGTGGCAGCTGTAAGTTACACCTCCCTCATATGGTTTTGGTGTAAGTTCTACACTCTTTATATACAACATATCACTAGCAGGGTGAGCGAACCCCTATTACCTGCTGGAGGGTAGTAGGGCTTCGTTCCTCATGCTACCGATACATTGTACAAAAACCAGCTGGCAGATAATCCACCTGTTGTTAAACTAGTAATAGCATTCAGCTGCCACTTTGATGCGGCTATTCGCCTTTTCAGTTTTTAAGTTTTCTTTTTCTTCTTCTACAGAACGTTTCCAGTTTCAATACATGAAGAAATTCTAGCACAAAATCCACCAATGTTTTCATTTTATTACTGTCTCCGTACATTCCCAGGGTCAGTATTTAAGAAAATTCTAGGATTCTACCACGTTAAATGTTAAAAAAATTAAAATTTAAAAAGTAAAATATTAATAAATGCCATTATATGTATAGTTTTAAAATTTTTACTTGAAAATTTAACTTAAAATACTCAAAAACATTTATTTCAAACTTTAAGCGAAAATACAAATTGGCTGCAAGATTGCGTATTAAAATTTGAACTTAAAAATTTATATATTTAAAAATTCACTTATTAGGAATTTAAGCAACGATTCACAAATATGACACTTAAGTATTTTTTAGAAATCCTCGAATCATTTCTACATTTGGCATTTAATCTGTTCATTAACTTACACTTTATTAAAAATATTTTTTCTGAGTGTAAATAAAAAATAGTTTGTGATCTGATAATGTAAAACTTTAAAGAAATTAATTCTTTTGTTTCTATAATTTTTTTGTTACTATTTTCATTAATCATTTGAATTACATATATTCTGCATGAGTTTCATTTTATAACACAATATCTGTGATATAAAATTTTTCGATTATCAGTTTTGTTAAGAAACTCCAATTAAAAAAAAACAAAACAATATAATCTAAAAAAAAAACAATATAATCCTAAAAATATAAAGAAATTTTAAAATGAGATGTATTAACTTAAATTTTTTAAAATGCAATAAAATATGAAAGACAAAGAAGCTTACACTGTGTTTTATGAAAAAAATTCAGAATTTTATTTCGAACATTTTAAATTCAGCGGAAATATTAATATTTTTTGCTCCTTTACTCGCTCTTTCCTAATTTCATTTTATTAGAATATTCTACTGTTATGCCCACAATTTTCGTTCTGTTACTGCTGGTTCTATACTTTTCTAGGTTCAATAGTTGGGAATATTCTAGGATTATGAGCTCGCATTTATCATTCTAATGTAATTTTTTTCCAGGCAACGCTTCCATTATTATAATTAATTATATTTACATTATAATAGAAAAAAATGATAATATATAAATATTTTCAAAATGCATATTTTCTTAGAAATTTTGCTTGCACCTAAAAATGAGAAAGGATGAATAACAGCAGATTTCTGAAGAACGAATTTATTTTTAAAGAATTTTATTATAAAATAAAATATTCTAATTGAATGATTAATGAATAGCTCTATACATGTCAAAAGTCTTTTATTTTTTAATGTTTTTTTTATATGTACATAATTTAATACATTGACAAAATAATAAACAGTAAGATGAAATCGCCAAAAATTCATAACGATTTTTATGTTTTATTTTTCTGGACGGGGTTTTCTGTAGAAAAATTCATTTGAGTTCAAATAATGTTATATTTCTTTTAAAAACAAAAGTATTTTGATTTCTTAAAATTACTATATTTTCTTTCATCATTTAAATTTTTAATAATCTTTGACAAGGTTTTCAGCATGATTCCTTTCACAGAATTCTTTCATCTGAAGTAAAATCACAAGTGCAGAAGAGTACTCTGTACCATTAAGCTGCGCAATTCATTACATCAAACGCCATCCTTTGTACTTGTAAATATCTTAAAATGAAAAAAATATTTTAACTATTTGAAATGGTCACCTTCTATTTCTTCACTTAAAATCACACCACTTTTTCTGTAAGCAAATATTTCATGACGAAATTTTCACCAAACGATCCTACTCAATGGGAACATTTCTTTTAAGTGCACTTAGTATGTGGTTAATTTTAAAAATATCTCAGATATTTTGATACAAAGTAAATTGTCCGCATTTCTCATCCATTTTTGACCTCACATGTTTTGACGTAACTTGTTTTGAATAAAAATAATTCCAGTTGTTTGATCGCAAAATATAGTTGAAGATTTGACCGTCAGTGCTACAAAAACTGTATTAAATATCATTGAGAAGTGAATTAGTCAAAAAGCCCCCAAAGCACGCAAGTAACAAAAAGTCGACCTTAAGAATAAATAATAACAAGAATAAATACACCCACTGCCGAGTGTGGAAGATGTACATACATGTGCTTATGTATGTGTTCCTGTATCCAATGTATACGTCTATACATGCATATCAAAGTATAAAAAAGTTGGGACGTGTGTATTGCACAGCCTTTCTATTAAAGCAACATCACCAAAATTTTGAAGAGATCCAACCATTCCAGCATTTTGGATTACACTTTATGGAATCAGAGATAATTTTCAAGTAGCCTAAAGTGCATCATATTGCATTGTGTTGTTAGCTCTGCTGCAGCAACAGCAAATGTTGTCAACTTTATCCATTCAAACCAAGCACGTATCATTAACAAATACAATATTCTACATAAGTAAAAGAGAGTAATCAATATTAATCGATACATGCCGTAACAATTTTTCCCTTCTATGTTTCTCTGTTCTATCTGTCTCTCTCTCTCTCTCTCTCTCTCTATATATATATATATATATATATATATATAGATGTATATATATATGTTTGTATGCATGTGCTTATTATGCGTACGTATATAAGATGTCCATTATGTGTAAACGCATGTTATATCGAACAGCTGGTTTACTTCGATTTAAATATAATCTCTTCAATTTCGGAAACCTCTTCTCCCTCCTTCTCTCTCTCACTCTTTCTCCCTCCCTCTGCCTGTCTTTCCCTCTCTTTCCCTCTCTCTCTCTCTCTGTATATATATATATATATATATATATATATATATATAATATATATATATATATACATATGGATGTATATATATACATACATACATTTTTCTACTAACAATTGCCCAAACTATTCATCTTTTGAATGCACAACACAATATCAACCTTTAGTTTTGAACTTCACGTTGTCGTCTCTGTGAAATTATTTATTTGAATGAAATATTAGCAATTGCCATTGTCTGGCGCTGTTTGATGTCACGCTCTGCTTCAGGAATCGCTGTTAAAGGTCAATATTGAAGCTATTGCAGAGATAAGGCTACAGCTGTCATGGTCTGCTCGGTGTCTGTCTATTTAGAGAAGTGGTATTTTATTATATCACAGATTTCTTTCATTGGCTACGGCCATGCTGGGGCATGTTCTTGAAGGATTTCAATCGATCATTGCGACCTCTGTAATTATTACAGTATGGTACATAATTTCCTGAATTCTGAATTATCGATGCGTTAACTTAGGTGTTTCAACGTGGAACGCAGCCACGATTTACATCGTTGAACATGAAAAAATGAAAACTGACAAAACCAGACAAATCGACGCGTATACATGTGTGTATATCAAGTTGACTCATGCTTAAGCTCTTGCCAATTTCCATGTAAGCAAATATATACATATACATACTTATATGCATATATATATATATATATATATATATATATATATATATATATATATATATATATATATATATATATATGGATGTGTGTGTGTGTGTATATATATTTATATGTCTATATGTATGTCTATATATATCTATATATGTATGAATGTAATTGTGCGTGTCTATATATGTATATATATATATCTTATGGCGAGAACAGGTCGATGTCCTCCACTGCGTTGTCGCTAGATTTTGCTTGAGCTTATCCAGAGTTGTTTTCTTCGGTATTTCCAATTCATAACGACTAAAGTGCTAGAAACGCGTCTGAAAATTCAAGAGAATGCAACACTGGACACCGTTTTGCTATAAGAAGAATCTTTTCTCCACACAGAGCAAAACCATAGCAAATACTAAGGGGAAATACTTAGATTTTTTTTTTAATCGATCGCTGTTTCTGGAATCTCGAAGTTATAGAATTATCGTAAGACTCATAATTAGCAGATTGTTTGCGCAAAAGTCAGCAAATTACCTTTCGACCGTCTTGATTCATAAAGACAAAAGGATTTGAAAGCAGCAGTTTACATAGTAGGGTGAAAACCTTAAAGTGTGAAGGGGTGAAAGGAAACAAAGGAGAAGATGTAGGGAGAGGGGATATGTAAATATGTTAGAATTGGGGCTAGAAAGGTAGCGGAAGTGCATTAAAAGAGACGAGGTAGAGATAGGGAGGAAGAGGTCAGTAATTATAGGAATGAACAGAAGAATTGAAGTGAAGGGAAGAGGGAGGAGTAGATAAGGTCAGTATGGTTAAATGTAGACGCCACTGGAGAAAGGGTTTGCCAATAAGCAGACCTTAAATCAACTGACCACAGAGAAAACAGAGAGAGAAAGCAATGAGATGAAGGAACGGTGGTGGGGATGGCTGAGCAGGACGGCTGATGAGATAGGGAGAAATGTACGAGAGATTAGAGAGGATTAGATTTCAGTTAAGGGTAGGATATGGCTATAGGAGTATAGAAGAAGGAGCAAAGAAACAATTCAAGGAATAAGGGTAGTATAACTGCCTTGGCAGATATGATGAAAACTGGAGAAAGATACAAAGAAAGAGCGAGAGAGAGAGAGAGAGGCGGGGAGAGAATGACGGAAAAATAGAAGGAATATACTACTATCATACTAAGACGTTAGTGCTTAATCATAATTATGAGAGATTACAGAGAATTAAAACAATTGGCAAAACTGGATTAATTACAAAAATACAATAGGATATTTTAAATAATGAATGGTTACGGGGGTTCATTCACGTAAAACAGTAATCAAAGGAGTCCATAGGCAAAACAATCGTTGACAAACACTGCTCAGGAGGATCCTTTCGAAAACATTCATTTGAGCCCGGTAGCAGCGCTTAAGGTCAAGAGTATAGCTATTGGAGACCCTATCCTCGTGGGTCTCTACAGTAGTCTAGTTTGAAAATGATATCATTTCTTCTCATATACGCTGTAGTGCACCACACGCGGTCAAACACACAAACAAACACACACACACACAATTAATGTAGGTGTATTTCCCTATGTACGCAAAGCGATTTTCTTGTGTTTTGTATGACAGATGCCACAATTGAAGTGTTAACGAGTATTTGGTTCAAAACAGGGACAACTCTTATCCGTACAGCTTCCGACATTTTAAGATATATTATGCTATTGAAAGTATGCCCATGAATCTCATATTATAATTCTGTGTCTACTTAAACTTGTACAAGTTTATTCAATTTATGATGTCGTGACTTTGACAAATGATCTGTGAAGCAAATGGATCTGTTAGAATACTTACGACTTCTCTGCCTGTGGTGAGACTTCTACCGGTTTCTCGAATGTACGACATGTTAGATTTAACTTCTTATACAACCTTCGAATTGGACAATAACAAAACGCCCTTGATCATAGGCCTGCTAGATTTAGTCTTACATACTGGAACTAAACCATGTGAACTCTGCTTTCATTGCCACATGTAAATTTCGGAGATATTTGTTTGTAACAAAATATTCGCTATAAAAAAATACAATTATCTCAATTTAACATAAATTAACCAAAATACATCGAATGGAAATATATAGTTTTATTTATTAAATCTGCGCGCTTCCGAACAAATGGGGGACTGTGATCTCAGAAAATCCAGGTGTAACATGCTCACCTTTTTTGCTGGCGTAATGTACCTAGAAGGTCTCTATGCAGAATTCATATTTAGAATTTTACTGTATATCTCTATACAGCATTCATACATGTTAAGTGAGTGACAGGTAAATATTTCTTAAAATAAAATCATAATACTAACAAACTTAACATGAATCCTTAAATATGCGGTACGAGCGAACCGAGAACTAGGAATTCTGCTCAGTGAAGTTAATCAGTGAAGGTAGATGCTAAAGAGAGTACACCGCTCTTTTAATTACATCAAACAATTATATGTGTGTGTCTACATATAAACAGACAGACATATACATCTATGCTTGCACACACACACACATACACACACACACACAACACACACACACACACACACACACACACACACATATATATATATATATATATATATATATATATATATATATACATAGACTCACACACTATCAGCCCTTGTCTAATTGGCGGAGCCTTTCGTAAAATGCTATATAGCGTTTGGGTAACTTTAACTTCTGTTTACAGAGTTGCTGAACATTTCAGACTTCGAAACATATTACCTAACTTTGAAGAATTCAACCTAACTAGTACTGATCTCTGTCTCCTTGCAGAAAATCGCTGAAGGCAATGTATTGGAATGGCTTCGGTTCAATGACTGAAACTATCAGGAGATGCTACTTCAACAAAATTACAAGTTCTATTTATTTATCAATTTCTTGCCCTTCGTTTACATACACACATGAGATTTTACTATTTGACACTTTGCTAACCTTAATTATGTTAACTTATATTTTGTGGTTGTTTTCGATGTGATAATTAGAATAAATTGTGTGGATAATATGAATAATGATTGTTGCTATGATCGTGAAGTTCATCTTGATTGGAGAAATTTATACCCAAATGCATTCCAGCGGCAACGATCATTTTGTCACGTCTGCAGTTATAGAATACCTAGGGATAGATAAAGCAATGTAATTTGAAGCCAGTAATTTCGATATCTAAGTGAAGGCCTGGATTAAGAGCGAGGGCGGAGGTTGCGCATCCACACACACTGTAGCTTGAGTGACACGGGAGCGATGGTGATAGAGAATGCAGTGATGGTGGTAGAGGTTGTCATTTGTAGAATCTCTGAGGAATGCAGTGATTGTGGTGATTGAGAAGAGTGGAGATGTATTTTGAAACCTGTTGACTTGGGCTTTAGCAGTGACAAGCAACATGTTACTGTTAATGTAGTAAAACAGAAAATATATATTTTTTTAAACAACTATGCTGTTTAAGGATAAGGCAGTCCTACGAAAATCCATTCAATTTGCGTTTATTATATGCAGCTGCCTTTTATCCTTTCGGGGTCGATAAATAAAATACCAGTTTAGCACTGGGGTCGATGTAATCGACTTAATCCGTTTGTCTGTCCCCTCTATGTTTAGCCCCTTGTGGGCAATAAAGAAATATATATATATATATACAGTTGACCCAATTTCAAACACGTGGGAGACTTTATGCAGTGATATTCCGGAATCATTGTGGATATCTATAACCGTTACGGCAAAATACCCAATCTATCACTGGCCAGATTACGTGGTCTAATCTGTATCCGGATTGCTGCCATAGTAACGACGCAAAAGCACGTCGCGTGAAGCCGTTTGCGCAGATTTATCTTATACTCTGCTGTGCATGCGCACTAAATTTTAATGTTCTAGCTCACTTCCGCTGTTTACAGCAGTGTCTGGAAGGAAGGTGTGTAGCGTGTGATCATCGACTTGACCATAACAGAAAAGGTTAAGCACGAAACCTGCATAAAATCTTGCCAAAAGCTTGGCGATATCTGCTGAAAGGCCTACACAAAGTTTTCAAAAGGTTTTCATCGTTTTCATCAGGTTCAATGCGACCTTGTGCAACTGAAACCCGACTGTGTTTTTGGTCAACTAAAAGCAGTTTTGGCACAAGCTTGGCAGACACGTGTCTCATACACAACTCTTCAGAGATAATGAACTGAAATAAAGCGTAACTAATGAGAACATTGTCTGATAACTCACGGATGGTGATTCGATGATTTCCCTTGACAGTTGCGCACACATCTGCGATATTTTTTTCCAGTTGTGCTGGTCGATGATGTCCTAGAGCGTTCGTCAATATCAACATTTTTCGGTCATCTTGGAAACCACTCGTATACTTGTCTGCGGCTCATACACTCCGCTCCATACAATTTCTGCAAATATGTCTTAGGCCTCTGAGCAGGTATCGCTATGAAAACTTTCTCCGTCATTGTCAATGCGACGATCACACTGCTTCCAAGCACTGCTGTTTACAGCAGAAGTTAGCTAGAACGCTAAAACTTGGTGCTTATGCACAACAGAGGTAAGGTTAATCTTTGCCCAGCGGCTACACTCTGCGTGCTTTAGCTTCGTTACTATGGCAACAGTCCGGACCTTATTGATCAGACCAAATATGCGATGGTTGTTTCTTTTCTTGGTACCGATACTATTGCGGTTGCCATTATTGCTGTTCAATCTGGTCATGATTTTGCGGTGCTTTATAGTACAAAAGAATATCGAAAGAAATATTTCTACGTGATTATACGGAAGTGATTAGCTTTTGGAAATCTGAATTAATTGGCCTTCAGTATAACTTGGTGATCGAATAACGAGAAACGGGACAGTTTTCGGAGCGAAGTTGCTGAAATATGATATTTTTGCATTCCCGTTCGCAAAAGGTCTGGGCAGGCATTTGCGAGAATATCAAATTTATTCTCTGTTCAACTATATCTTTTACAGTCATGTAATATATCGATAGTGACATCCGTTTATAAAACAACATTTCGAAATATCTATTAATATATTTGGTGAAATGCTTGCGTTCTTTATTTGTTGTCAATTTAGACGGAGGAATGTATGTATTATTCAATGCTGATAGTAGATTTAATTGAATTCGTCTCAGTAGAATACACAATCACACACTGCTGGGGGATAACATCGAATATGTGGCATGAAATATATAGCGTGATAAAGTAATAACTTGCAAATATATAAGAACAAGTGTTTTTTTTTTCTCTGTACCAAATATAAAAATATACTTACACATATGAAATTGCTTTACCCAATATGAATTGTGTAAAGATTACTTCGTTATTATTATTTTCTCATTTTGAGATAAATCAGAAAAAAAGAAAACATTTTCTTACGATTCAGTATCGAATATGTTAGTATAGCTACATCTACTTCAAGATTTCTAATGCTTTCAGGAGAAAACAGAAAATAGAATTTTCAGAAACAAATAAAACTTCAGTGGTTTGTTGCTGATAATTTATACGGCAAAATCATGTTCTCTGGATATGTAGTTAGTTCTGAGGTACGCATGTATGTATGTATGTGTGTATGTATGTATGTATGTGTGTATGTATGTATGTGTGTATGTATGTATGTATGTATGTATGTATGTATGTATGTATGTATGTACGTATGTATGAATGTATGTATGTATGAATGTATGTATGAATGTATGTACGTACGTATGTATGTACGTATGCATGTATTTACGTACATATACATGTGTATGTATAAATATATATATGTTTATGTATTTATATGTGTATAAGTTTGTGTGTATATATATATATATATATATATATATATATATGATACGATACTTTGAACAAAAGAACTGGCTATTAAAAGCAAATATAAATATTGATAAGAACGCACACGGGCAAATTTGGACACACGGAAGTTTAACATAACATCAGCCATTCACACACAAGCATACATACACACACACACACACACACATATATATATGTATTTATTTATTTATTAAAAGTAGGTCCGAGTCATTGAGTTCCAGAAAATAATTCCTACCAAATCGAAATTCTATTGATCCTGCTCAATTTAACATGAAATATGGCTTCAAAGTTGTGCGATATATTTCACTCTACTATTAAGGAATATCATTTCTTTATAAAACATATTGCGTACATGATGTTGTAGGGGAGAAACCGTTTACAATAATACATACACACA